>NC_136653.1:2022958-2040458 GCF_949748355.1 Melanostigma gelatinosum
TTCATCCTATTAGTACTGTATTGATCCTGCTCCAGCCCTTTTCCTGATGGTATCACTGGTTGCTACTCTACAACCGGACAACAAATTGAACAAAACAACGAACTACATACATGCGTTGGACTTGCCACATTACATTTGTACTTGTGTGAATGTGTGAATTGCCACTGTGTGTTTATAGCTGTGCATGTGAATGTGGCTTATAATCGGAATGCCCTCTAATATGTCTCAGGTTGGCAAGGCAACGGCTACAGCTGTCGGGATGTGGACGAATGTTTGATGAATAATGGCGGCTGCTCCTCCACTCCTGTGGTGCAATGCCTGAACACCATGGGCTCCTTCCACTGTGGTCCCTGCCCTCCAGGTATGAGGGGAGTTACCAGTGTAACTACCGTGCTATGAATTCTCTGTGACCCTCCAGAGACGGTATGTGATATCTGGTTGTCCATCATGCGCAGGAGGTCGAGACCTTATACCGACAAAGTCCCATGTGACCTCAGTGACTCAAGCATCTTTCTCATCTTTTTTTAGAAGTGCAGAGGATGGATAACAACTCCAAGTGATCAGCTATGGGGATTCTGGCGTAGCCGATAAAGAGCTAATGCTAGTAAACGTGACCAGTGTACATAACTTGCACAGAAACCTTTATCAGGGCGCCTGTGTCTCCCTGGTCATACGTATAACTTTGTCGGTCTATGGGCAACATGCATGTTCTGGATCTGTAAGTTTTACATATACGCCTCTGGTGGTCAAGAAGAATGACATGTTGTTGTTCTATGTTTATTATACATTGCATGATGAATTGATCCCCTACTAATGCAACCATTACTTACTGCCACCATCTAACAAAGTCATCCCTTCCTTAACCTCTTTAAGCCACATATGCCCACAAGTTTCCATCTCCTTCCTTCACCCTTTCTGAACAACGAGCCATAGTATCATTTTTACCTACCCTTATTTGATTATGGGGCGAGGATTTTAGACACAACCATTATCTGAATACTGCATCTCATTGAAGAATTTCCATTAAGTATTGATGGAAAAATATAGAAAACAAAATATTAATTTCAAGCATATCACCAAGCCCTTGTTGGAGCTCTACATTGGGTAATGTGTCTGGGTTTCACAGAGAAAAAAGTCTCGCCCTCCACTACAACAACCCAGAGGTCACTCCCCTGCTGGTGACTGTCTGTGCAGTGGTAAAGTAATGTGTTTAGTGAACTAAAAGAGGAGTCAAGACGAGCGTACTCCAGTCAGACTTCTTAATGACGGTGTCTTTTACTATCTCAGATTCACTCAGGAATCAAACAACCACCACACATGTGCCACAATCTATCTTGTATTTGTGCAGGCTACGAGGGGGATGGGAGAAGATGTACCCAGAGCGATCTCTGCGCTAACAACAATGGAGGCTGTTACCCATCAGCCACTTGCTCCTCCAGCCCAGGTAACAACAAACATACATGATTTCGTCTTCATCATCTAGGGACTATTATTTGTGGTAGAACTGATAAAAGATAATTCCTCAAGGATTCAAGGGAGGGGAGCCAGGAATCAGAAAAGGTAAGTCATGTGTTTTCTAGATTAGCTAAAGATGGAGAAGACTGAAAATCATAATTCTTTCCCAATGTTAATTTAATTTAATTATTTCCTTGTATAAGAACAAAACAGCTACATTACAAAGATGGCTTTTGTGTGTGCACAGGTAAAAAAAAGGTGAATATTGTTTATGAAATTAAGTTATGTCAATATGTCACTTTTTAAGGAAGAGAATAGAGGTGGATCGTCATAGCTACCAATGGTGGAACAGTCTTTCAATAGAGCCATTGTTAGCTAACCTTCAGGGGCTCATACCGTCACTATACTCTGCATTGTAACAGAAAGCAGATCACAGTAAAGCAAAATATGATTTTGTGAATTCAGCAGAGAAAATGCACCACATGTCCCCAAGTTATTCTATTCATGGTTGGCTTTTTAAAGTTTAGAATATTGATATGATATGTTGCTGAATGCAGCATTCAACACTTTAGAGTATAAGGCTCGTACACTATACTCCTTCTCCAAGTCCACACATACACATGTAGACTGGATGTTCAAAGTCCCATGACCCCTCTAGTAACCTAACAAGAGTAAAGAGCAGATCCACTGGTCTATGACCACATTGCTCCTTCTGGATCTGAGTTGGAAATACTTTACTCTTGAGCCGCCAGCTTTGTGCTGACATTTGATTGTCGCTCAGGTCGGATCTTATATTAATAGAGATAACTGTGGGACATGACCATGCACCTTTCTTCTCCACCAGGCACCAACCTCCCTGTATGTACCTGCCCTCCAGGCTACACAGGCAGTGGTTATGGACCGACTGGCTGCATCCAGACGAGCAACATCTGTCAGACCAACAGCCCCTGCGTCAACGGACAGTGTGTGGTGAGTGTGTTCAGCTGCTCAGATATGACTGGATAAAGTGTGGCTGTTATGAGAAAGATTTCTCTAACTTCATCTGCAATCACTCATTTTAAAAGATATGGCTGGTAATATTCTATATTTTATTATAGTCAACAAATTCCATGAAATGCCCAAATCCTAAAATAAATGTATCCCACTAACAAGTCGTGTGTGTGTGTATATCCAAAGCCAGATATATCTTCTTCCTCTTCCTCTTCTTCCTCAGGCTTAATTGTTAATATCTGTAAAATGAGCCATACTGTTGCATACAGTCGCTTGCTGCCAGAAAAACTCACCACAGCACCAAAAGTGGATTCATCTTTTAAAATATATTATGTTTATATTTGTGAGTTGTGCTTAAATGTCTTAACCTTTAAATATCAATACCCCATTTTACCTGGCTGTAATTATTCTGACTGTAAGCTGTCAGATGAGCTTATTGTATCGAAGCACAATGTAAATGATTACAGAGAGCAGGCGTTGACAGAACTGAGCTTACCCTGCTGAGACCAAGTGGAGAAGCTGTGCTGTCGATCCCCGTCCTTGCCGAATTGAGAGTTGATATGCACACGCCATCTAGTAGTTTGTCGGCTGAAAGGGTGGACCTGAAAACACGCAGACATGTTTGTGCAAGCTGTCATGTGATATGCTAATATGCAGTCCTTGTCCCTGGTTAGGTTTTTAAGATATACAACTATATAAGCATAGAGACAAACCGGCATAACACAAACATAGACGAACAGTAATTGAAACAACAATGAATGATAACAATTAAGAATACAACGCGATGCAGCTCAGTGTGAGCCATAGTTTTGCCTCTTTATTTTCATGTCAGGGTTGTAGAGGCTTGACTTGAAGCCACTGAGGGGCTGCTATACCGTTTCCAAACGTCCGTATAGCAATAAAGTTACTCAATGTATTTATTTGGACACCGTCAAGTCCAACCACAGTGTTGACGGTGATCTTTATATCAATGAATAACCTGCATATACAACCAAACAATTGGCTTATGATAAACCTGACGGATACAGGTACGCCTGTACCTGATAAAACCAGTACACAACACACCTGCTCTGTGATTACTGATTCACCTATTTGTATTTTCCCTGTATTGCATGTACAACCTACTGTACAAAAAGGTGAATTAGACACACTTAAACACATATTACTTTATGTATACATAATGAACACAATACGAAAATGGCTCCAACAGGGTATTTCAAAACCGTGGGCCTTTAACTGGAAAAGAGGACTGAACGATGTGAAACCTCTTGTATAAACAAATTCACGATGTCTGATAGTGCACTACTGCTGTCACAGGCCACCACCTCGGCTTCTGGATACATCTGCAATTGCAACTCTGGCTGGGGAGGAACAAATTGTGACCAGAATATCAATGAATGCTTAAGCAACCCATGTCAGAATGGAGGAACCTGCACCGACGGCATGAATGGATTCACATGTACTTGCACTGCCCAGTGGACTGGTCCACTCTGTCAGAGCTCACAGCAAGGTAAGATGTGGAGGGACTGGAAAGATAAAGGACGGGAGGTGAAGGGAAGAAGTAAGGAGGGATGGGCCATAAGGAGGTGGAGAGAGGCAAGGAAAAGAAGAGTAGAATGGATGTGCAGAGACACATGAAGGAGTTAAGGGACTGGATGAAAACTGTGGGCACTGTCCTAATAGACCTTATTGTTAAATTTCACTAAACTGTAATCTGTTTGCATGAATCTATGTATGTGTGTTGACAGTGTGTGGAGGTTACCTGACTGGCCCTGCTGGTTCCTTCAGTCATCCCAACACCCCAGGTCATGATGAATATGATCACCAGGTCAGCTGTGCCTGGGTGATTCGCATTGAACCTAACAAGGTCAGCTGCAGTCCTGTTGCTCTCATTTACTCTCACTTGACTTTCCTTTTGTCATGTCATTCTGGACAGGTAGTTGTAAGGTCCAGAGGACGTCCTCTGCAGGGATCACGGTGTTGTAAGCTCGGCTGAGATCACTTTCCTTTTCACAGTAACGGCCCTGGAAGCGCTACATTGGCTTGTGTGAACAATACATTTGGTGGCTAATTGTTTAAGTGAATGCTTACCTGTCTAACAATCAGGGAGCTACATCAATAACTGATCGGGGTCTTGCAGTTCTGGTTTAGTCTTCCCCAACTGCTGACTGTGGTGTAGCTGCTGGATGTTCACTGAACCTTGTGTGCTGGACAGGCCATGCCATGTGATCAGAGCAGAGCAGCTTCTGTGCTCTGATACCAAAACAACCAGCTAAAAGAGAAAGAGATCGTCATTGGTGGATGTGACTATATTGAAATGTGGCAGATTGACTGAGAGCCTTTGACTTTTGTGTTCCCTCTCCTTTAGATTCTGCATATTACCTTTCCTTTCTTTGATCTGGAGAGCAGCGCCAACTGCAACTATGACTTCCTTCAGATTCATGATGGAGACAGTGCCTCTGCTTACATGATTGGAAAATACTGCGGCCAAAATAACCCACAGGAGCTCTTCAGCTCCCACAATTCCCTGTATTTCTGGTTTCGCTCGGACCATTCTGTCAGTGCGGGTGGCTTCACAGTTGCTTGGCAGTCTGAGGACCCAGGTAGGGGTGTTTCATCTGCTCTGGTTTGGTTAATGAGTAATCCTTCAAAGTTTGAACTTACTTCCGCTTATAGACACTGACTTTTATTTACATGTTTGCATGGTGGATTGTGGAGGCGGTGCTCTATTGAGAATGGCTTTTTTTCTTTTTCCACTCACGGGCTAAACTCAGAGTGAACAAACTCTGATCAGTTTTCTGTAACCGAAAAACGAGTTTCCCATCTCAGGGTTAGTCACCTCAGAGGCCGGGCTTAGCCTCAGAGTTTATTAAACCTGCTTTCTGAAACAGAACAGGAGACAAACAAAAAACGGTGACTAACACAAGACAATTCAAAGAAGAAAACAACAAATATCAACTACTCTGCCTACTGTACTACCTAAACCTGTAATGACAGTAATGACAGTAATTATAGTAATGTGGCTTTGGCTTTAACCACTGAGCCCCATTTGTAAATGTCAGCAAGCTGCTCAAAAGTTTTAGTGTTGCATCTCACAAAGAGTTTTGAAGGTCAAAGTCAATCTGTTGTCATCTTAGTGTGTGGAGGCGAACTAACTGCCAACTACGGCAACATCAACTCACCTGGCTACCCTGGAAACTACCCTCCTAGCCGAGACTGCTATTGGGCGGTGACAGTGGAGCCCAGCCTGCTCATTACCTTTGCATTTGGGACTCTCAGTCTGGAGCAGCACCCTGATTGCAACTTTGACTTCCTGGAGGTGAGAAATGCTGGATTGGGTACAATGAACAAAACAATCACGTTTAACGTTTACCTGGTTGCCTATACAGAGAAGCTGTAACACAGGCACAGTTGTTTGTATTTTGTCAGGTGTGTGCACTGTATGCCCCTGGTGATTCCACTTCATGCAACAAGCCTAATGCAATTCTTTCTCCATTTATTGTCTTTTGCGGCCAAATATTGTAGATCCGGGATGGTCTTCTACCTGAAGACCCAGTTCTGGGGAAGTACTGCAGTACTGCATCACCGCCCCCTCTGCAGACCACTGGTCCATCTGCATGGATCCACTTCCACTCCGACTTTAGTGTCTCTGACCGAGGCTTCCACATTACATACACAACATCACCAAGTAAGAAACTGTGCATACCAAGTAAGACAGTGTGTACACCATGTCATCATTTAACACATTACATAACTGTCTCACATGACATTTATTGGAAGATTATGATTAATCTTTACCTTGGGAGTGTGGGAGCCCGATTCAGCCCCACCGTGAGAGCGAGCCGGTACGCACGCGGTGCAGCAGTCTTCAGCTGCGCCGCATCGTAATAACGCTGCCAAAACTGGTTTACAATTAAAAGGAATTTACTGAAGCAAATACAAGTATACAGTGAAGTACACTACTTCTATGGAATATAAAACAATAAAACAAACGAAAACCCCGTGCAAAAAACTCCCCTCAGCTTCTCAGAAGACACGTGTGTCCCCTGGAAGAGAAGAGAAGAGTCCCGAGAAGAGAAAAAGACTTTGATTAAACCACCCACATACAGTTCGAAACCCCTCCCCTTTTGTCTATCTCAATTCCTATTGGCTAACTTCAACCTTCTCCTCCTCGCAGGACCCTCGCACGGGTGTGATCTATAATTGCCTGTCTAGAAGTCTCTCTGTCCCTAACCCTTACTCTTAATACATTCAATGACTGTCTGTTATGGCTTAACCCTTCTATGATAAACATTCTATATAAAAGATAAGACTTTGCAACTTTTGGCAAAAGCTTCACGTCTACAAATTCTACTAAGATACTCTTCTAGCTACTAATCCTAAAACACTTTTATGATTATCCTAATTATGTATTTCCAAAACACTTCTGATTATGACTAATTATGAATTCTTAAATATGAATCATTAAACACTTCTATTATAACTTCTTAACAAACAGTTCTACACTCAAATTTCCTACAGGAGCAATATAACAAGACAGGACCAATGTCTTCAGAATCAGGAACACTTAAAAACTATTACGTTCCAGTTGCTCTTGTATATAAGTACAAATAAATATAAGATCTATTACTATGTGGTGGTGGACTGCAGTCATCACCGCAGACGGCCGGTAAGGGAGGGCACAGTGAGCACTAAGTTCAAGGCCCAGGGAAAAAGAACAGTCCTGTCCTCTGCTGGAAAGCTGAAACGAAACACTTGTTGGTTACGGAGCTCCTTACCCTGGGATGTGTTGTATCTTAGGTGACCCTGGCTGTGGTGGTACCTTCACTGACAGTGAGGGCATCATCATATCACCCAACTGGCCCAACGACTATGCCCACAATCGCCAGTGTATATATTTGATCAGGTTGCCAGTGGGTGAAAAGGTGGCCCTCAACTTCACTCACTTGAACCTGGAGAGTCACAGCAGCTGCACTTTTGACTATGTGGAGGTAGGACTTGTTTATGAATTAATGACATTCTTGTTCATTTCTCAAAATGTTCTTGAATAACTAATAAATAGTTCAACCCCATATCTTGCTAAATACATGAAGAAACACTCTGCTTTATAAATTACATTTTTAAAACATAACTGCTTCTGTGATTTTCTTCACCAACAATGCTTCTTCCAGCCTAACTTGGGTTATTTTCCTGTGCCCCACCTATTTGTCAGATTCATGCCACTGAAAGCAATGGTTAAGGTTTGGGAAGAATTTGACTTTGGTTTAAAATTGAAAAAGTCTACACATGATGTGCAACACATCCCAGCTCATGCTTCAAGTCAGCAATGACTTTGCAATAGTCCATCAAGACCACATTCTTTCCCTAACCAATAAAAGAGAGAACATAAATCATGCAGATGTTGGAGGAAAACAGTTGAAATATTTTGACAGTGATCCACTAAAATGAAAGTGTACTCGTTATGATGGCTTGGCTGGCACTATATTTCCTACAAGTGTATAAGCTGTAGCCAGTAAGTTGTGTATAAACTTGGCCTGTCAGCATTGCAGTCTGTGAGGATTTGTTAACTGGTTCTGAAACAGTCTTAGTTTAATCCGGATGCCTCTATATGTCAGTAAATAAGACCCTCAGAGAGAAGATTGTCTTTTCTATATAGTTATTCTTAATACTCGTCATCGGCGCCAACAGGTTGGATTCCGATGATATTAGACTAAATCATGCAGGTTCAATAGAAACTCCCTCAGCTCGGACTCTAGTGGGGCCTCTAGCAGAGTCCAGCCCAACAAAAACTTACTTCAGAGGACAGACCAAGGTCTGGCTTCACTCCTGAGGATAGACCCAGATCTGGAGTCACTGCCACCTTGGACCTGCAGTCAGAGCTCGAGTGGGAGATGAAGCAGTCTGCGCCTGGCTGCAGCATTTCCTCCTCTGGCAGGAGCAGAGCTTTGCCTCGCTGCTCCACCGGTCTCTTCTGAAAGCCAACACCTACATCACTCTGCTGGAGACCCAGGCTGTATAATGGGGAGGGAAGAGAGGCATGGGAGAACCAGTACTGCAAAAGGAAGACTGTCAGATTGAAAGGGTTGACAGCCATCCTGGAATTCACTAATTTCTTACAATAGCAATTCCATGAATATTTTTCTTCCAAGAACCAGAAACGCCAGATAACAGAGATATAATGTTGCTGAATGCGAGATGTCTTGAATGTGCAATACGTCAAGCAGACAAGTCAACTTCTGAACAAGAGAAAGTTTTGTGCAGTGGAGGAAATCGTTTTACGAATCAAGAGCGACAGTTCTGCAGATGCATGCGTCAATCTTTAACATTATTCTTACATTTTTTGTTACATTAGATTTTGACATAATTCAAATTTTCAAAGATTACTCTTCATTTAGGTTCCGTATTGTTTTCATCGTGAAAAATAGGTTGTCAACAAATATTGTTTGGCATAGTTTTAGTTGACAAAATGTACACTGCCTTTAACCCACTTCTCCTACCTCTGCTTTCATCCCCTTTCATTCCAGGTTCGTGATGGCAGAATGGAGACTGATCCTCTGATAGGGAAGTACTGTGGGAGCTCCCTGCCAGCGCCCGTTCAGTCGTCCACCAACTTCCTGTGGATCCGTTTCAGGTCCGACAGCTCAGTCAGCCGGGCTGGTTTCAGGGCAGTCTATACCGTTGGTGAGATGCCACACATTTATTCTATGTGATATGATGTCATGTTTATGTGTTGTTTGTTATGTTATATATGTTTTGAGAAAATGGCATGCCCAGTGAGCCATATGTGTTTGGGCTGTGGGATAACGATGCCAATGGATGATAGTCATGATCACTGTGTGCATTGCATAGGTCTGGGCCATGCACACATGGCCAGTCAAGACCCATAAACTAGATTGAGGGAGGCTAGGCCTCTGACATTTTCTCGTTAACACCCAGTCTCATTGGGCAGCTGCAGCAGGCTGAGCTGCTAAGGGTAGTGGTTTGGAATCCTTTCATATCCTGGGTGTGGCTGTCAGGAAATGGTTTGCAATGGCCACTCTCAGGTCAAACGCTCTAGGTCTTCTGTCAGTCCCACGCACACGATTTAAGACCCGTGGTGACCGAGCCTTTGAGGCAGTGGCCCCGAGGCTCTGGAATGCTCTGCCTGCAACTCTACGCCTCGCAGATACTGTGGATACTTTTAAAAGCCAGCTAAAAACCCACCTGTTTAGGCTGGCGTTTGTGTAAAAGTAAACCCATGTCCTAGACCTGCTCTTAAAATTTGTTTTACATTTTTATTTTATTTTTATTTTATTCTTTAACATTTTTTATTCACTCTGTGTAGATAATTTATTGACCCTAGGGTCACATTGTGTTTTTTATGCTTTTAAATGTCTGCTCTGTTAAGCACTTTGTGATAGTACTGTCTGTGAAAAGCGCTATATAAATAAAATTCATTCATTCATTCATTCATTCTGTGGGGCAAGGGACACTACCCAGGACCCACTTATGCCTTATTAGGGGTGGAGGTGCTGGATCTGGTAGGCCCCATGTCGGATTTGTCTGATGTTGAGGAAATTGATGTGTTCTGGCTCAGAGGGTGAAGACCGCCCCCTAGGTCAGGTTTGTGTGGTTGCAAAGCTGGTAGAGGAAGAGAAGGATCAACCACCTCCACTCTATCACCGGGTTATTACTCGATTACTATTACATTTAAATGCCAGCTGAGCGGGGCAATGGGACCTTCCATTTTGATAATGGGGAGGCTGGCCAGTTTGGCAAACAATGCCTTTCAAATGGTGCAGAAAGTTTCGATCATCTAAAATCATCTGTTAAGGTGCTGCATGTATCCTTGCCCCTAGCTAAACTGGAGAAAGGAGCAGGATGTTGAGGTGCTACCTCTGGCTGTCTCAGTCACGGCTGAAAAGGGAAGACATGACCTGTCTGCTTATGCTGCCTGTGGTGGCATCTGCCTTGTCTGGGCCATATGCAAATGAGATGCTCCAGCAGGCCCAACACACTAGTGGTGCATATAAGAGATGTTGGCAAGGCTGTGAACAGTTTGTATCGACAGCTCCACAGACTGGCCACACCAGCTGGCTTCAGTGGCTTCAGGTGAGAGCTAAACGTGGTTGGAAGAAAGAACGCAGACCCCCCACTTCCACAGCGTCTTTCCCAAGAAACCCTTGGGCGGGTCCCCTGGGTTGTTTTCACCATGACTCGGTTGTTTGTAGTGTCTGTGCTAACTCCCACTGACAAAGTCAGCCACTTTTTCATTGGTAGCAGACCCTCAATACAGGGTGGTTCTGGCTGCGGAGATCTACGTTCTCCTGGCAAAAGGCCATCAGGGTGGTGAAGCAGAAGATTAGTGGGCTGGGTTCACGTTACTTCTTCATTCCCAAAAAGCATGGGAGACTAAGACCATGTGGGAGTGGGTAAAGGATCATCGGATCAGCCCTTCAGGGAGGGATTATTACCTGGTGAATGGAAGGATGTAGGGGACTGATGGTGCTTTCGCATTAGCTGTGCCAAACCGGTACCAATCTCTCGTTGCCGCCAAGGAAACAGCTCACTGTTACTGAAAAAGAGATATTCTCCCCATTGGGCAAGGATGCAGTGGCACACTTCCCTCCCTGCACCCTCCTGCACTGATATCTACAGAGAGTCCAGGTGGATGAAATAAACCTCATCTTGGTGGGGGATTAGGTCTGCGACATATTGCTACACAGCTGTAGGGTCCTGGCTGACCAGTGTCCAGACAGACTAGCTGTGTTTTCATGTTCAGGTGTTCTAAATTTGCTTATATAATTCCTTGATATTGGTAGCATTAGGTTATAGCTCGTATACAATTTTTTTTAAGAAGGATTTCAAATTAAGTAAATTGACAAATTCTTGGAGTAACTACTGGGTATTCATACTACATACTAGTGTATTCAGGATATATAGTCATCGAAATATTCAGTCTTTGATATTTGTTTCAGACAAGTAATGTTTGACAGTAAAAATGAGGAACACCAGTAAATCATGATGAAGGAATTATCTCATATCCATACAGAAGTCAAAGCATTAGCAACTGACCCGCCATTAACCCTTTCTCTACCCAGGTTGTGGAGGTATTTTCTCTGGGACTGGGCAGCTACGCTCTCCCTACCACCCCAATGCCTATCCCCACAATAAGGTCTGTGAGTGGGTTATTAACCAGCCAGAGGGCTATGTGGTCACACTCAACTTCCTGTCATTTGACGTTGAGGGAAGCTCCTGCGGTTTTGACTTTGTTGAGGTAAACAAATGTTACAATTTTCATGTAAATCAAGCTCTTGGACCAAAATATAAAACTGACTTCTACAAAACATTCTTTTGCGCAAATGTTTTACTTTCCAACTGAATACAGAATAACAGCCACACCATTCTTCATCACTTCTTCATCATATTGTTATTATTATTACATTTTCTATTGTCATTTTAATTGTTGGTAATGGTTATGATGATAAAAAGCATGCAATTATGGTACTCTTATTGCTGCTATGAAATGCAGTACAATAATATGGTAGCAGCTCTCCAGGAGCTGAAAGAATACCAGGCTACACAGTGGCACAAAGCATATCCGAAAAGTTTTCTTTGATGTCACAATTTGTGTTGCCATAGGGGCTTTTGTGTTATGCCACTAAAACGTAAAATCAAATTTTTTCCTTTTTTCAACACACACATTATGGGTGGATAGATTGAGCATCGTGGGTCAGGTATAATGATGCATGTGTCTTCTTCCAGGTGAGGGATGGCTCCACATCTAGCTCTACTCTTCTGGGGACATTTTGTGGAGCTGACATTCCCCCCAGGCTCCAGTCCACACAGAGATCGATGTACATCCGCTTTAAGACAGACTCCTCTGTCAGCAACCATGGATTTGAAGCAGCCTATGACTCTGCCTTGGAGGGTGAGACATATCTATAATTTGCAAAGGTTTTCCATTCTGACTGGCCTCCTATGTTAAGAACTAATTTCTTGTATGTCACCAATGATTATTATTATTAGTAGTAGTAGTAGTAGTCGCAAACATGTTAACAAAATGTTGCAGCGCACACCTTTTATCCTTATACTTTTGTGGTTTGATTGTTTGAGTATTTTAGATCTTACTGTTATTAATCAGCAAGAAGCAAAATCTTCCTACAGTGTTCCAAAAAAAAAAGAACAGGGATCATCTCAAACAGTCCTCTTTGAGTCTGACAGAAATAAACCACTGAAAGAAGTCTGGTGGGAATCCCTGTAGCCAGCAGCATTCCCTGTAAAAAGAGTGTAAAATGTAGTTTAAAGCTTCCGAAGCCAGTGGGTGGGCATATGATCTTAGAATATTTTGTTATGTATAGCATAGAGTTGAATAAACACATTGCTTTAAATATAGCTAGTTGAACCTTATAACTCAAGTCTTGGACACAGTACTGCAGACTTCTAAGCAGATGAATGCAAAAATGATGAATATTAGTATTTTGGTATTTTTGTACCAGGCTGTGGTGATACCCTGACCAGTCCTTTAGGCACCATCACAAGCCCTGGCCACCCCAACAACTACCCCCATGGTGCCAACTGTACCTGGTACATCAGTGTTACCCCAGGCAACCTGGTTCGGCTGTCGTTCGACTCCTTCAACCTGGAGTACCACCTCAACTGTAACTTTGATTACCTGGAGGTGTACGACAATGGCACTGTACAGACCGGAACCAAGATTGGCAGGTACATGATACATTTATGAGACACATAAAATACATACTTAACACTTTGCTAAGCCCTTCGTCAAACAAAAAGGCAAAGAAAATAAGAGAAAAAGGGGACACTCAAAGCAAGGCAGATCCTCACCGCCGCAGTAAAATACAGGAACTGTTTCTCTATCACACAGAAACCCGACTGGCGAACTCAGATTCGGCCAGCCGCGGTTCAATTCAATTCAATTCAATTTATTTTTGTGAAGCCCAAAATCACAAATTTGCCTCAGAGGGCTTTACAATCTGTACACATATGACATCCTCTGTCTCGGAGCCGTTACATCAGAACAGGAAAAACTCCCCCAAAAAACCCTTTAACGGGGAGAAAAGAGGAAGAGACCTTAGAGGAGGGATCCCTCTCCCAGGATGGACAGAAGTGCAATAGATGTCATGTGTACAGGTTCGTTTAGCTGATATAACTGTCAGTTAAAAGAATCCCAACCTCACTCGCGGTGACTCATCTAACCACAACACTATTACAACAGCATGGAATACAACAATCATTTTCTTTGCGAAGTGAACTTTGCGAAGTGTCAAATATTTGTTGTACTTAAGAGATTTGGGTGCTTTGTATGTGCAGGTACTGTGGACGTTCAGTGCCTCCTTCCATCACCAGTACTGACAGCCTGCTGACCCTGCTGTTTGTGTCGGACTCAAGTTTAGGCACCGAGGGATTCTCTTCCAGCTATGTCTCAATCAATGCCACCACAGGTACACCATTGTCTTTTTTCAGTTTTTAGTGAATATCGTTCAGCAAAATAACAGCAAAAATACTCACAAGCCCACGTTCCACTACAAGATTTAACTAGCTCATTTGCATGCCACACCAGCATGGAGATAATGCTGTGACCTGCGGCTCATAAAACTCATTCACCTTGTCTGTGTGAAGTGGGTATTAGGATATTTACGTTTGTCCCTTTTTGTCAATAAGGTTGTGTTCGGACTGAAACTAGCACTGCAGCAAAAAATAATACAACCTCCTCACCAGGAACGGAAATTCAACGTCATCTTGCATTTTACCGCCTTATGATAAACATTCCTGAAAGATTACTTTTTAATGGGAATCATTTATTCATGTCTGATAAATTACTTACAAATCATGGGATTGGCCAACATCGTGATACAGAGCAATGTTATATATGAGTATGTATACGTTTGTAATCGCTTGCAATAAGCAGTCAGTTGACATGAATTGTGTTGGATAGGGTTGACCGGGCATACACAGTCGGCCTCATGCAAGAACCTTTGCACATCTTTATCCATATTAATTTATATTTTCATATATTGTGAGGATTTATTTGTTCTATTCACTAAATATACTTAAACTGGCCGACACTGCATTTTATTTCATCTTGTATGTCGTGTTAACTCTCACTACACATTTTAATCGTCCTTTTCGCTGATATCTGCAGCTTTTATCCTCACACTGTATCGATCAATTGATGGGCCACAATGTCAAGTTCAGTTTTCTATCACATCACAGCCACAACATGTATAGAACTGTTGTTAATAGAGTGTAGAACAAATCTTTTGACAGCAGCCGTGACGGAAATGTGGAAGAGCAACTACAAGACACCTGACAGAAATCCAACCGATCATCTGACTGACAGATCGCTAATCAATCAGGCTATTAATCTGGAGTTGTGAGGCCCCTCATACTGCACGTCAAATGACACTGAAAAATGAGTCATGGGTGCCAACCTTCCAACGAGTCCGAGTTTCAGCCGATGATACACTTGTAAAAACATAGTTATGAATATTATATTCCATTTCTGCTAATTAATTCCTTTAAATCCCACACCCTGCTCCTTCAAATGAATGGAAAATGTTTTCAATCCAAAAACCCACATTTTAGAGAACCAACCTCCATTTCACTCTGTACAGTGTATTTTTATTTGGATACAATGAAAACTAGGAACTACGTATTACAAGTACGTGCTTAAACGTTTTTCTCTCATCAGACTGCGGTGAGACCTTCACCTCCTCTACAGGCTCCTTTAGTTCACCCAACTACCCTGACCACTACCCCAACAATAGAGACTGCGTCTTCAAGATTATAGTGCAAGTCAACATGCAGATTATGCTGAACTTCAGCAACTTTGAGCTGGAGGGCTCCCCTCCTTCTTGCAACTTTGACTTTGTTGAGATCAGGTAAGGATAAATTAAGGTTGTAGAATCTGTCTGTCTTTGGAGAAGAAGACCTTGTGTCAGCATCATAGACATAGCTTTTGACGTCCCATTTGCATGCGACTGAAGTTCCTCCACAGCCATTTTAATTATTTACTGACGTATAAGGAAGGCTCACTGATTTTGGTTTGTTGACTTTGGTAACACTACAGAATCAAGTAAGTTGTCATGTTCAGAGACCGAGCAGATAAAGTTCAACGTTTTTACTCTTTTTACTAAGTCTTTACTCGCTGTCAAAAGACAGGAGGAAACTAGAAACCAGGCAGAGTTAACCACGCAGCGATTCGATTCCAAGGTACCGGCAGAGAGACATGCAGGTCGGTAACAGGCAGGCCAAATATCTGGAAGGCTTAATGAGACACCTAAGACAGGGAGCAGATGGAGACATATACTCTGCCCAGTATCATGGCACGTCATGAAATCGTCACGAAATGCAATATTGTGTTTTTTCTACATAGACACAAAATGTCCATTTTTGTCTCACTCAGGACGAAAACAATGAAATGGAAAGTCAATTATGATCCTTTTTTGTGGTGGACACATTAATTAAAAGCATCCACGTGATTAAGCAACGGTCAGAGCAAGTGACGTAGTATTGAGTATCAAAAAGACCACTTATAGAGGGAGGTGGATGGGTCCAACAAGCCCAAGACCCAAGACCAGTGTTTATCAAAGTGTTGTGGTTTGGTTTGTTGCAATTTCTACACAAAACTATGGATTGCATTTTGTGCCTATTTCAAGAACTGCCATTAGAGTATGTAGATAAACTGCCGGGCCGATGGCGGAAGTGTGAACAGGTGAGCTAGCGGGTGGGGCAGTCAGGGACAGGGGGCAGTGAAACGACCATAAATCAAACAGCTGTTGTGACGGGTATGTGTCTTAAACACTCATCTACCGGACACTCCCCACTGTGCGTGTACACAGGAGACACATCTGTCTTTGTTTGTCCAATATGACCACTCACATTTTAAACGTCCACCATCTTTCGCAGGGACGGTGGCTATGAGACGTCTCCCTTGATTGGTAAGTTCTGTGCCTCTCAGGGGCCTCCACTCCTGGTATCCCACAGCAATCGTCTTTGGGTTAGATTCCACTCAGACAGCACCGTCACGCTTGGTGGATTCACTGCCCACTGGGATGGCACACAGACTGGTGAGTGGTTCATCTTTTTTAATGTTAGCTTATCTTCTTGTAGCCACATTAAGCAGAGAAAGTAAGTCATGACCACAACCACCTGGAATTTGAGACCGTTTTAGACCCTATTCATGTGTACTTCATCAAGTATACTCTCAATGTTATAACTTTGTGGAAATGAATCATTCGTGTTATATTATTCCAACTGAACTTAAATTGCACATTTTTATTTTCATTCAGGCTAATGTCAATGAAGATAAGTAAAATTACAACAAAAAAGATTAAATACAAACGTCAGAATATGAATTGTATAAGAATTAATGCTAACGAATATAAAAGTAATAAACGTCTCTTTCTAATGTATAAGTCTTATGTTACACTTTGTTGAACAAACGTTGACCAGGGAAAAGAACTGTGTTAATGTCAGTTTGCATGCTAGGAGTTATCAGCAGGTCAACTGTATAAGCTGTACAGCTTTAAAACATCTCTGCATCTGTCACTTTATGCTTGATGGCAGAGTTCTTAGTTTTCAGCAGCACTGCTTACAAAAATGTGTCGACGGCTTCCAGTGCATATGGGCTTATGCCGTCTCACTGTAGCCAAAGGCCCTTTTTTCCTTTTAATAACAATAAAACACATTCACAATACATTTGTCAAATTAGATTGACCAAAAAGGAGGACTTGTGATTATAGCTGGACTTCACATGTTACAGAATATACACACATTTTGTAAAATTACAATCTTTTTTGTATGAAGTTGAAACAATCATGCCCTTTACACCACTTTTCAGCTTTGGTTCTTTGGATTACGTTTTGCACATTGTACTTGATTTCATTCCTATTTCCAAGGCTGTGGAGGGTTGCTGACAACGACCTCTGGAGGATTTTCCTCCCCTAACTACCCGTTGCCCTACCACACTAATGCTGAGTGCTACTGGAACATCAGGACTAACCAGGGCAGCCAGCTCCTCCTCTCTTTCCCTGATTTCCACCTGGAGTCC
>NC_136653.1:2045458-2135458 GCF_949748355.1 Melanostigma gelatinosum
ACTTTTTAGGCCACGCACCCCCTTCTACATCCCGACCGTGTTCACGCATAAAAATCGGACGAATGAGAGAACAGTTTGCTCGCGCGTGGCGTTTGTTTACAAGATAAAAAACACAAAAACTCTTCCTGCACCGTGCCTTCGAAAAGGTAACGGACGTAACGTTACGAAGGTAACGGACGTAACGTTGCGAAGGTAACGGACGATGGCCACATCTGTAGGCTCGTCTACTTGCAGAGAGTAAAACTCACTCTTCTTCACGCGACCGACTAATGTAGCCAGGATGTCTTCGGACAAAGCATCGATGCGCGCGACAGTGTTGTTGGACACCGGGATCACGTCCAACTTTTTCGCTTCTCTCTCTCCAATCATACATTCCACCATCTCTTTAACATTTTTCCCTCTCCACCACCGCCTCTCCTCCCTATTACGCGGTCAGAATACCACAACACGCCGCCTGTCTCCAGCAGCAACGCGCTCATCCACGCACGGGAACAACACCGAGTTGTAATATATACCTCCATAACACCCCGCCACTCTCGGCTCATACCTCCCCAGCAACGAGGCACATCACCCGGTCACAATACCTCCAGAATGTCCCCCGGGTGAAATCCGGGACTTGGTTTTATGGTTCCGAGTAGCGGGCGCTCACCCGTTGGCGCTAGGACGCGAGGTCTCCAGCCGCCCCCGCCGTGAGGCACCCGATCGTCAGGTCTTCAGCCCTCGGAACAGGCCGCGGGTCAATAACTTGTGGGTGGCGGGGTAGAGGCGAGGCAGATCACAGAAAAATAATAAAGACTAGAGTACAGCAAAGATATGTTGATGAGAAGCGTATTTGTACGTCAAACACAAACGTAATCAGGGAGAAAATACGTTCGTGGTAAAACGTAATTGAGAATGCATTTTAGTTTTGGGGGAACGTAATTTTTAGGAGACAGGACTGCACCGCCATTACATTTTTCCTCTCGCGCACCCCCTAGAGGCAGCTCGCGCACCCCCAGGGGTGCGCGCACCCCACTTTGGGAATCCCTGCTCTAGATGCTATGAACTGATCAAGGGATGTCTGAAATTCTCATGCAGTCCAGTGAAAGTGTTCCTCAAGCAGAACTGGATACAAGGAAAGATCCAGGGTTTCCCTCTGAAATGTGGTGGAGTAAATGAATAAAGTAGCATAAAATGGAAGCATTCCAGTAAAGTACAAATAATTTAAAACTGTTGGCCTTATGTCCCGCAGGGGACGAGGAGGATTGAATAAGTAAGTACCTCAAACTTGAATTTAATTAATTAGAATGCATTAGAATTGCATTGGTACTGTTTATCTATAACCCAGGCATGGTCAGGACTCTCTCATCCACTGCATGAGAGAGTCCCATAAGTTCACGTAGAAAGCTCAGGAAAGCAGCTGTGCTCTTTAACAGAAGTGGGCGATTATCCAGACATACATTTGCAGGGTTAGGGTTCATCCTTGAAGTCTTGACCGGGGTTATCTATAACCAAAACTAATAACCACAACACCCATGTGTTATGTGAAGATATAAAGTAGACACGTCTTATTAATGACTCAGCAGTGTACTTTTGACCGTTACTTTTGACCCCTCCTCAGGTGTATGGAGGCCCAGACCTGTTGGCCCCTCAGCTGGCCAAGCTTTGCAGCACCACATCCAGTCCAATGCGTGTCTCCAGCACTGGCAACCTGCTCACAGTGCGCTTCAAGTCTGATGCCTACGTCAGCGGTCGAGGTTTCAATGCAAGCTGGGCTGAAGTTCAGGGAGGTGGGTGGACATTATGAGTGCATGCCACATGCTATACCTCTGTGCCGCTATGCCTCACAATATTAGGAGACAGTGTATGGGTATCATCAGGGGGAAAGAGTGGTGAACATACTTACATACATGAGGTTAGGTAAGTAACACGTTCCTAAGTGAAATGAAGTGTTCTTGGGGAGGCAGAAGTAACAGAAAAACTGGCAAACATGTTTTGGAATGCAGATCCCTGTGTGCATTGTGAGTTAGTTTCACGTAACGTTGAAGGATAGGTTCAGTCTTAAAACAATACTCACATTCCTATGTGTAGATTGAATTTTTTTGGTTGTCCTTTCCATTCTGGCCATCTATCGATACCTTCCTGATGACAACAAAATGGCAGTCCTTGTTCTGTGCTTAAATGCTGAGTTAGATAAGTAAAGTGGGTATCCTCCAAAGTTAGTCTTTTTAACCAGTACCAAGTAATAGAAACACACTGAACGTGGTAACTTTGATCGATTCAAATGAGTTTTTCCTACCTCACAGGGCTGAATCCTTCTATTGACGTATTTTACAACCAGCTAAGAATAGGTATTTTCCCCATCACTTGCTGGTGTATTATGTTGAAAAGAGATCTCTTTTCGGGCTCACAGTTAGAGCGAGTCGTCATCCAATCGAAAGATCGGCGGTTCAACCCCGGGCTCCTCCAGTCCATGTCATGGGCCATGGGGAACACATAACCCCACATTGTGTCCCGGAGGCTGTGTATGAATGGATGAATGGGTGTGATTGTGAAACAGTCCTGTCCCTGATAGACAGGTGGCACCTTGCATGGTAGCCCATGCCATCCCTGTATGAATGAGTGAATAACATGTAGTGGTCGGATGACAAAAAAGGCGCTGTACAAATGCAAGTCCATTTACTGTCTAATGTTGTTTTGGATATGGGCATGTTTTAAAATGGACAAAAACATTCTTGCAGTATTCACAATGCTGCTAAGAGCACTATGAATGGATGGACGGACAGACAGACAGACAGACAGTTTCTCTCTTCAGGATTTAGTGACGATTTAAGGCAGCCACGAACAGAACTGCTCTCAGTTGAAAGGCTTGCCTAGACAGACTCTTGCTGGTACCAGTAGTAAGGTCTTGACGTATGAAAACACTTAATTTATTTATTTATTCACTCCAGCGATTATTTAACGTGCAATCAATGAATTGTTGAACAAATTGGGGTCTGAAGAGCACGTCTTTTGTTTGATGAATTACTCTGTTGGAGATCAAGTGTTGCAAACTGAATTTTACACTTTAGCATTGAATCCTTATTAAATGGTAACCATCAACATAGGGTTTCAAAACCATAATCATTTCTATTTTTACAAAACAATGACATGATGAGTCACATTAGCGTTTCAGTGTTCAGTGGACAGAATACCTTCATTCCCTTGTATTGTGAAACATTTGCTTGAATGTGTTGTGGAAGCCAGTCTATATTTGGGCCCAACCTTTTTGAGAAAACATGGTACATCAGAGACAAAGTGCAGTTTTCCTCCAGCACCAGCACAGTAAGCTTTAATCGACTGACCTTTTTCCTGCAGGATGTGGAGGCCCAGTTACTGCTCCAACAGGGGAGATCCATTCTCCTTTGTATCCCAGCAGCTATCCCAACAATGTGGACTGTTCCTGGGTCATCAGTGTGGATCCCAACCATCGTGTCTTCTTCAACTTCTCTGACCTGCACATTGAACATCATAGCAACTGCTCCTGGGACTATGTGGCTGTGAGTGATGGATTTTGGACTTGTTTATTTGTGGTTCTTTTTGTTTTGTTTTTTCAGTGGTTAATAAATGAAACACACAAGTGATTGTGTGTGGGAGAGTTACAGGTTGAATCACTGGTAAAGATTAAATTATGTAGATAATTCATCAAGATTCAGTAGAATTCATGCAGCCTCTCAAGTGATCAGGTAAAGTGTGAAATTACTGTCCCTCCCATTCTAGAGGTTATGCACATGCGTTAGCATTGTGTAGCGTCATGTCTGCTTCTCCGCTCCCCTTTTTCAGAAATTTACACTTTTATCCAGTTTTAGCCACATTTTACGATACACTTCTAAGATCCTGGCTGTTTTAATTCATATGTTTTAAACTAGGAGTTTAACGTTCCCCAGACCAAACACCATGGGGACCACAGATACCCGGGTGTCTACTGTGGGGGCTTGAGTTTACCCCACAGAGAGGAGGCCGGAGCGCATGGTCCAACTGCTGTTTACAGTAGAGACGCTGCGATAATAAATCGACCAAAACTGGTTTACAATTAAAAGGAATTTAATCCTACTGAAGCAAATACAAGTATACAGTGAAGTACACTACTTCTATGGAATATGAAACAATAAAACCAACGAAAACCCCGTGCAAAAAACTCCCCTGAGCTCCACGTGTGTGTCGTCGGAGCAAAACGCGAGCGAGAGAAAAAGACTTTGATTCAACCCACCCACATACAGTTTGAAACCCCTCCCCTTTTGTCTATCTCAATTCCTATTGGCTAACTCCCAGGACCCTTGTCCTGGTGTGCTCTGTAATCGCCTGTCTAAAAGTCTCTCTGTCCCTTCGCTCTTAATACATTCAATGACTGTCTGTTATGGCTTAACCCTTCTATGATAAACATTCTATATAAAAGATAAGACTTTGCAACTTTTGGCAAAAGCTTCATGTCTACAAATTCTACTTCTAACTACTAATCCTAAAACACTTTTATGCTTATCTTAATTATGCATTTCCAAAACACTTCAGATTATGACTAATTATGAATTCTTAAATATGAATCATTAAACACTTCTATTATAACTTCTTAACACACAGTTCTACACTCAAATTTCCTACACTACAATCGGTAAACGAAAAACGAGACCCTTTGTGAATGGCTGTGGGCTCCGGGTTGGAGCCCCTGCGTCCACCACATCTACAATGTATCTGCTCACCTCCCCATCCGACTGTGTCAGCTGCGCCCGCCTGGCTGATAAAATCACAGAGCTAGAAGGAAGAATATCCACTCTCTAGATCCAGGATGCCGAGAAGCTCATGGACACCATCATCTTCGGTCCAGCACAATGTTTAATGTTTATGCATCAATATTCATAAGGTGCTTTGCATTGAGCGTTTATGGCTGAATGTGGGTGTGAAGAGGGCGGGATGTGAAGCTTTACCAGCTGCACACATTTACAGGTTGATTTGGGATTTATTCAAGGCAGAGGAAGGTGTACACGTGGTTTTATAAGTCCGATTTTTTGTTGGCTTACGCCATTTTTGGCGACCCTGCCTTCCTCTCCGACCTATCTGAATTCCTTACCCAGCTCTGCTCCATCTCACCTTCCATCCTGCTGCTCTGAGATTTTAACATCCACATCGACTCCTCAGGCTCTGAAACAGCCACAGAATTTCTGGACATCCTTAGATGCTTCAACTTCACTCAACACATCGATTTCCCCACCCACAACCACGGTCACGTCCCGGACCTGGTCTGTTTCACTGGACTCACCATCCACCACTTCTCCAGCTCTGACCTCACCGTCTCTGACCACCTAGCCATCATCATGGAGATCCACATCCCCATCCCAGAATCCAAACACACACACACCATCACTCTCCGTAATATCAAGTCTGTCTGCCCCTCATCTCTGTCAGCCTGTCTCACTGACAAATTATCCACCCTCTCCCCCTCCTTTAGTCCCTCCCCCTCAGACCTGGTCAACCTCGACAATAACACACTATCCTCCACTTAAAACTCATCTATTTAAATCTGCTTTTAACCTGTGATGCTATTATGTTTGTTTTTGTTTTGTTTCTTGCTGTTATGTCTAATATTTAGTTTGTATTGTAATTGTCCTACATAGCTTTAATGAAACCATGTGTCTCTCCCTCTGTAGATCTATGATGGTCCGACCATATCTTCTGCTTTGCTTGCCCGAGTGTGTGGCACCATTCTTCCTCCCTCCATCACCTCCACCCAGAACACCATCTATGTTCGCTTTAGGTCCGACTCAAGTCTTAGCCACCGTGGCTTCAGTGCTCGCTTCTCTCAGGGTGAGCCTCATTCATGCTCTGTTTCTAGCACTAGAACATGACTGAAATATCAAATCCATCCCTTTTCACTACTCACTTACGCTGTGCAAGACTTTCAAAATCTCAGACGATCTCATTTAACTCAACATAATTATAGCGTAATAATATAGTATTGTATAAATATAACATACGTTTTATTTATAATAATGTGCTGTTTGAGAGACATTTCTATTTAAATCCAAAATGATACAAACTCAAACACAAAGATGAATTTAAAAAGGTTGGCAGGAGTCCCTGAGAAAGGGACAGGCAGTGACCCTAAACACTGTAGACTTAAACTCTCATTTGTTTTGTGATCATTTCAGCCTCTTCTGTATTTTCAGATTGTAGTGAGGATCATTCATTGCAACGTTTAACAGGATGTTTTACCGCTGATAGATCATTTATGGTTTTAATACTATTGTTATTGCTCTCCAAACATCCTAAAGTGCACATATTTAGATCAAGAAAATCTACACTTTTTCAGAAGATATGCCCAGAACCGCCCTAATAAGCCCAGTTGTTGGACCTCTGTATACAACCATGTCTGAAAGTCAGTTGCACTACCCAAGTCATCCAAGTTCAACCAGCTCAACCTGCATATTCTGGTGGCAGAGGGGTAGAAGACACTGACCATGTAATTCCATCTCTTTTCAACAGCCTGTGGTGCAACCATCATAACCAATGATGATGGTGGGGCCATTGCATCGCCACGGTACCCAGCATCATACCCTCCCAATCAGAACTGTAGTTGGATCATCAGAGCACAAGAACCATGTGAGTTGCTCTAGTCAAGCCCTCGGACTAGAAACCTGTATTGTTGTATACATGGGGCATACAAAATAGTGGTACACAATGTTTTGATATTTTTCCCTTTAACTTGTCTTTCTGTGGCCAGTTAACCATGTGACTCTGTCATTCACTGACTTTGAGTTAGAGATGATTAACTCCAACTGCGCCCATGATGCTGTGGAGATCCTGGATGGAGACAACTACCAGGCACCTTTGATAGGTAGTTATACTGTGTGTGTGTGTATGTGTGTGTGTGTGTGTGTGTGTGTGTGTGACCAACCAATACATTTGGTTGAATGTAACAAGTGGACTGCTTCTTCAATTAGAGAAGCGTGTGTGGCCTTACATTCAAATTCAAATGTAATGTCAAATTTTATCAGGGCGCTACTGTGGCTTTGATGTACCTCACCCAGTGACATCCTTCAGTAACTCCATGGTGGTCAACTTCATCTCCGACAACTCCGTCTCCAGTAAAGGGTTCAGAGCCACCTACTCAGCATCCACCTCCAGTAAGACAAACCAGTACTGCTCAAAGGTCCAGCTAGATCCACGTAGAGTAGAACTGATCACTGCAAATCCAAAATCAATCTGTGATGATTCTGTTCTCATTGATACTGACAGAACGTCCAGGAAAGTAATTATTGTCACCTCTTCTGCTCAGGTTGTGGAGGAGATCTGGTGATGGAGAGTGGTGCGTTTAACAGTCCAAACTATCCAGATGCTTATCCGCCTAATGTGGAGTGTGTGTGGACCATCAGGAGCTCGCCAGGGAACCGTCTCCAGCTATCATTCATGTTAGTCAATTTGAGCATCTCAGATCTAATATTCTGCTTTGAAATGACTGAAGTCCCGGTCATAACAAGTGATCCTGTACCCCTGACTCTGCTCAAAGATCTCTGGTGTGAAATGTGAAAGATATCATTGATCTTTTGCTGGTTGTCTGTTGATTTTGTTGTTATCATATTGTTGATCAGACCCCTTATTTTTGCAGTGATATGTAGGGTGACATACTCTTACGGTTGTGAGTACGTTAACAAAAATAATTAGAAAAGTTAGTAAAACAAAACAAAAAAAGTTTTTCTGTTTTCATCAGCTACATAACAGTAAAAAACTGCCATTTCAGAAGTTGTTATTGTACAGTGTTATTGCTGGAACAAGTAAAAGCAGAACTACTAGATGGTTAAGTTCAGATATAATGCTGGAAATGCTTTTGTTCAGCCTACATGTTTGTTGAATGTTAAATAAAGGTAGTGTGTCGTTAAGGTGAGGGTAACTACGCTGATATCCATAAGAGAGTGTGTGTGTGTGTGTTTGTTCAGTGTAGCGGTCAAGTGATCAACACTTTCTCAGTCCTAACTCGTCAGATATCGTTTGGTCAGTCCTCCTAAGATTCGAACTGTGACACTCTAGGTACCCCTCTAGCATCAGTTTTGGACGTGTCAGGGACTGCGTGCCAGTTTCCGCCTGTAACATGCAGAGTCCTTCCATCCATTTAATCTCCGCTTTTCCGGGGGCGGGTCATATGGGCAGGAGGTTTAGGAGGGTATTCCAGATGTGCCTCTCCCCAGCAACACTTTCCAGCTCTTCCTGCAGAACCCCGAGGTGTTCCAAGGCCAGACCAGATATACAATCCCCTCAGCGTGTTCTGGGTCTACCCTTCTTACCAGCTGGATGTGCCCTGAAAACCTCTAAAGATAGGCGTCCGGGAGGCATCATGATCAGATGTCCGGACCACCTCTGCTGGCCCCTTTCGAGTCGAAGAAGCAGCTCACCTCTCCTCACCCTATCACTAAGGCTGAGAGAAGTACCCTACAGTAGAAGCTCATGTCAGCTTCTTGTATCCGCTATCTCATTCTTTTGGTCACGACTCAAAGCTTATAACCATAGCAGAGGGTCGGAAAGTACACTTGTACACCTGTGTGCACGTACACTTTTTGTATGGATCCTACACACTGTTTTATAAATGAGACCCCTGGACTACTATGCACCCAACCAAACCACCCCTACTGGATATCTTGACCTGGACAAACCACGCCCTGATGGCTGTGGTGGTGGAATTGGCGCTCTTTACCGCCAACACATAAAAACCAGCCTGATTACCATCCAAACTACACCCTCATTTGAACAGCTAACATTCAAACTGGTCATTTCATTTATCTACCGCACCCCCCCCCCCAAACCCGACCCTGCCTTCCTGTCCGACCTATCTGAATTCCTTACCCAGCTCTGCTCCATCTCACCTTCCATCCTGCTGCTCTGTGATTTTAATATCCACATCGACTCCTCAGGCTCTAAAACAGCCACAGAATTTCTGGACATGCTTAGATGCTTCAGCTTCACTCAACACATCGATTTCCCCACCCACAACCACGGTCACGTCCTGGACCTGGTCTGTTTCAGACCGGTCTCCATCACACCTCTGACTGAGTGAGGAGTAAAACTGACATGCATAATAATGTACACAGAGGCTGTTCACGGCAACAGCATTTAACAAAAACTGCTCACTTTGGCATTCAGTGGAGCCGAATGAATCAGTTTCTGTTGGCAACAAAGTGCAATTTGGCACAGAGGGGCACTGACCAAAGAGTCTGTATTTGATGAGTTGGGAGTAAGAATGGGTTGGAGTGATATGTTGTGTTGGCCAACATTCAACATCATAGTGTTTCCTTATTTTCTCCAGACTTGACATACTGGCTGCTATTGCTTACAAGAGCCAACAGAGCCAACATCTCACTTTACATAGATGGTGTGACCCGAAGAATATTTTGACATTTTATTGCGTAATATGAATTTATAAACCCGACTATAGTATAAACAAACTGACCCGGATAGTGAAGATAACTGGTGCACATTCCCAT
Organism: Melanostigma gelatinosum; assembly: GCF_949748355.1. Taxonomy (NCBI): domain Eukaryota; kingdom Metazoa; phylum Chordata; class Actinopteri; order Perciformes; family Zoarcidae; genus Melanostigma; species Melanostigma gelatinosum. Next base: position 2,054,944 of record NC_136653.1, read on the forward strand.
GTTTCGAACCTTTTGGTTTTTTGCACCTATAATTAATCTATGGCTTTGTTTGACATTTAGAGAATACTTCATTATTCAACATCAATAACAATCTTCTTGTGTTTTGTTCAGTATCTTTCACCTGCAGGGAGACTCTGAATGTCAAAATGACTACTTGGAAATCAGAGAGGGCACCTCCACAGGGCCTCTGGTTGATCGCTTCTGTGGAAATTCGCTGCCCTCTAACTACACATCTGTGATTGGTCACATCTTGTGGGTTAAGTTTGTCTCAGATGCATCGATTAGTGGAGCAGGATTCAGAGCCACCTTCTCACACTGTGAGTGTATCTGTCTGTCTGTCTATCCATGGCTAATCTCGCATACTACTGGACCCACCAACCTAATATCGTTTGTGCACAGTTATGACTGTGTGCTTAAGGTCATAACCGCTGTGATTTACAATTTAGAAAAAAATATTTTATTGACTGTTCTGTATCGTTATTGCTTGTTGACTCCTCAGTGCCGCAAAATGAGTTATAAATCCAACTACCGGTTCTATGAATTATGGATGACCACCACAGATGGTGTGTAATACCTGGATATCAATCACCTGTCTGCGCAACAGATTGAGACCTTTTCCGAACAAAGTCTCACATTAGACCTGGTTGACACAAGCGACTAGATAAAAGAGCCTCACCACTGTACCCATCCAAAAACTCATTCTGCAGATAATTAGAATATTACGGTAAAGATACATATTACATGGTTGACTGAGATGCTCAAAGATTCCCCTGGCAGACATTTTTTCACTGCCATTGTATTGCAGTTTGGAACTGTTCCATGCTTGTGCATTGTTAACAACCTTGTAACTTACCAAACTAAACCACTGTATACGCTCTGTTCACATGAGCATCGCTGGTTACCTCTGTTTTTCCCTTATTATTAAGATTGTGTACCCAACCAGTACACATGCTCAGTTACTAATATTGTAGAAATTTTGTAACTTGAGGACACCCTCAATCCACTCGGGGCGGGACTGTGGTGAAGAAGTGTGCATGACTGGCCAGATTGTACTGTAACGGGAGACCATGAAAGTTGGTAATGACTTTTAATGCCAAACTCAGTAGTACACAGCAGGGCAGGTAGACCATCTGTGGTAGGAATAACTTGATTCATTTCTGTTCCTGACCAGTGAGAACCTCTCACTGAGGAGAGGGGGTTCTCATGCCCCCTTAATAGCAAAAAGGTTCCCTGCTATGGACAATGCACCATCTTCATGCTGGGTAGCAGAGGAGAGTATCAGTTGTTTCACAAAAAAGCAGCAATTGGCAGCTTGCGTTGACATAACCACCGCGGTTTTAGAGTAGTGAATGGATGCTAGAAATATCACACTGATGTAATTGTCTCAATGCATGCAAGCTGTGTTGTGTACAACTCTGCTTATTCATCAGTTGAGTTATGTGAGGTCTGACAGATTAAGAAAAGAAGAAAACTGAGGGAGGAAATGAGAAATCTAACTTTGACTTCCTTGCTCTTTGTTAGTGTATGGTAATGATCTGGTGGGGGAGTTTGGTCAGATAGCATCCCCGCTATATCCCAGAACCTACCCCAATAATGCCCACTACCGCTGGACCATAACTGTGGAGGGAGACAGCTACATCCAGATCCGCTTTTTGGACATGGACATAGAGGACCTGTATGACTGCAACTACGACCATCTCAAAGTAAGATTGAGTGTGATGTGAAATCATATTTATATCCAAGAGTCAACCTATCACAAAATTCTGAACATCAAGGTGCAAATCAAAGGTTTTTCAGATGATGAGATACATAACATTAAAAATAATGACACATCAGTCTAGCGTCAACTCCAACCATTTAAACGTAGCAGTTTCTATTTTTCACTAATTCACAACATCTTAATTGACCTACCTATGTTGTGGCAGCGTGCTGGTATATTTATTGTCCTTTCACTCCAAAAGTAAAGTAAAGTAAGCACGGGCGGAAGTGGATGAAGCCGGCTAAAGAGTAACTGCCTGTCAGAGACACTCCAGTGAAGCAAACTCATCCACATCGAGGCAGGGAGTGTTGGGGAATTTTGACAGGGTTGACGTAGAAAAAAATCGTAGAGAGAAATCTGAGAGCAGATGTTTCACAAGCACACAGAAGCAGCCTGTGAGGGGTGTGAGGAAAAAAGCTAATAACTAAACATTTTAGAGCAAGCATACAGTTTGAGCAGTATACAGGGTGTATAGGACAGGAGAGAGAAAGGTGGTGATAATGACAGCCCAGGTAGGTGTAAATTGAGATGACACAACCTCATCTAGTCTGTCCTCAATCCTGTTTTTCCCTCCAGATATTTGATGGCCCCAGCGTTCATTACTACCCCATTGGAACATTCTGTGGTTTGGCGCTGCCCCCTCCCCTAAGAAGTTCCGCAAGCTCAATCACCCTGCAGTTCACAACGGATTCAACGGTGGGAGGACGAGGTTTCCTCGTGGAATGGACGTCTGTCCAAGACTCTGGACCACCACCCACTATCACACCAGGTCAGGCAGTTTGAGCCCTTTTACAAAAACCACACAACATATAATACACACATACTATATGCAACTGCACATTCAAAACAAAGTAGAGGGAAATTAGAAGGAATTAAGGCTAGTGCAGACTTAAGTTCTGCATTAGCAATGTAGACCTAGTACTCAAGTGCTACTTAGCATGTGTACACACTATCCATGTTACAACTGGACTAGTTTTAGCCTGATATTGTGCCCTAGAGAATTCATGCTAATTTTACTGAATGTATATATACCTGTGTGGATAGACTGCAGCAATGACATATGTGCTTTGCACCACATCATTAATATAGCATCAGACAACGATTGCCTATGCAAAGATAGACAGACAGGAGAGAATGTGTGCTGTTATCAGAGCTTCTCACATGGGTCCGAATGATGGTTTAAGCCAAATACCAGGGGCATAGAGAATGACAGACCAATAATTCAAAAGGTTGGACAACTTGGCCTCCCGCTAATTTTAATGTTAAACAGCATACTTAGCTTTTTACGTTAATGTAAGTGTAATTTCCCCCCTTGTTTCTTTTCTTGTTTGGTTATGTTTGAGTGTTACTGCAATATATGCTAAGGAATTTGTAAACATAATTTGATGATACGTATACATTGTTTTTTTGGACTGAATAAAACCATTCATGAACTGAAAATAATGATATCTGAATAACCAATTCACGGTGAACCAAAGGATGTTTCTATAATTATGATTGCATGTTCATACATTAACATGTGTACCAACTGAATGAAGCTATGTATTTCTTTCTGTGTGTGTGTGTGTGTGTGTGTGTGTCAGGTGCTTGTGGTGGAGTGCTAATGACGGGAGAGACTCCTGGCTTCCTCTTTTCTCCTGGCTGGCCTGAAAGCTACGCTCCTTACCAGGAGTGTACCTGGTTGATACGTTCTCCGGACTCAACTGTGGAGTTCAACCTCTTGTCTTTGGATATAGAGGACTACCCCTCCTGCTATTTTGACAGCCTTGTCATCAGAGACGGTAAACCATAAGTGACACCCCATAGGATGAAAAAGAACTAAGCCTTTTGCACTGTAGGTCGCAACATTTCAAATCCTTAAGCCTCTGATGATAAAACCCATTTCCATGAAAGACCACGAACCACACCTGAAGGGGTTGCTCGTATGTTTTTTGTGACAGCACACACTGTCTTAGGTCTGTTTGCTCCTCTGGACATCTTATGATTGATTCCCTTTTGTATGTGTGTTCTCAGGTGGGAGTAGTGTATCCCCCATGCTGGCCACTGTGTGTGGTCGGGATCTTCCAGCTTCTCTCCACTCAACAGGAGACTCCATGTTCATCCACTTCTCCTCAGACGGCAGCGTCAATGGCCGAGGCTTTAATGCCTCCTACTCTAGAGGTCATAGGCTATACCACAAGCAAATGAATGAACTATACATATTTCTGTGACACATATGCAGTCCATGCTATTGTTTTGGTTCAACCATTTTGACACACAGTCAGAAGAGATGGATTCATAGAGACAACAAATATGCCTTTCAGTGCAGTGCCATCCTCTAGTCAAGATTTTGGGGTTGCCAGGCAACCAGCTCACGTTATAGAGGAATTTTTTTTAAATTTCGAGGGTAGAGGCACTTCAGCCAAAACTCTGGGGTTTAGTTACTCTTTTGTAATATTAATCATAATGTCCTGTTTTTTAGGTTGTGGGGGCCTCTTGCATGTAGACAGGGGCGTGCTGAGTAGTCCCCACTACCCCCAGAACTACCTGCCCGGTCTGGACTGCAGCTGGCATGTAATGGTGACGCCTGGCTTCAGGGTTTCTGTCACCTTCCAAACTCCCTTCCAGATTCAAGGCTATGGAACTGGATGCAGCTCAGGAGACTACCTTGAGGTAAACAACATAAAGATAGCAATAAATAAAAGTGCAAAACCAGATCTATACAAGTATCACTTCAGTTTGGGAACTTAAGATTTTCAGTTGGTTACAAGTCCAGTTACTGGGACTATGAAAACATAATTCCCCACACAATCAGACTTTTCCTGTGTTCCTCAACAAAGACATGAACCTTGTGTCAGACGTCTGTGGGGATTTCCAAGCAATAGCTATACTCATCTAGGCTATATAAAGGCGCTCACATACAAATTCTGTTGTACTTGTGTGTCTTGTGCATTCAGAATCCACCTCCCAACAGGAGTTGGATCAAACTATCGACTTACTTGACGTGCAGGTCTGCACAACACATAGTTGAGATTTATGAGGTGTACACATCAGCTCCTCTAAAAGCCTGTGCAACTTATGGTTGCCCATAACATCTGACGATCTGATCATTTATTATTGGAATTTAATAAACTCTGCTAAATGTTAAAGAGCAGCTTTCTGTGATTATTTTGTGCATGGTATTTTGATAATAGCTGGATATTGTGGCACTTCAAACCTTCACTGTTCTCAGGTGGTGCCCCTTTATTATTAATAATTGTTAATAATCCGATTGACATTAACAATTCTATTGATGCCAATAATTTAGTTTTCATATTTGCTGATAACCAACAGTTGGTTAATTGTTTGTTATTACTCACTCACTGCTGTCTCCACAGCTCAGGAATGGTCCAGATGGTTCAGCTCCACTACTGGGGGGACGTCTCTGTGGTTCAAGTCTGCCATCTGTCTTCCAGACTACTGACAACCACCTCTTTATTCACTTTGCATCTGATGCCACCAATGAGGCCAGTGGCTTTAAGCTGACCTTTGAAGCCCAAAGTCAGGGTATGACAACCACTCTTTTTTCTATTGTCTCTGTCTCAATAGAATTCATGACAATATCACCATGGTTGGTGTTTGTACAGCAGTGTCAAATAATGCCAACAAGTAATCAATGACTTTATCAGTGACCAAGGAATTACAACAGTGTTACTATTGTAATTGTTTGATAGTTGATAGTTACAGTTCAGGGGGTTGAATTGAAAAGTGCAAGTATTGATTGCGTGACAGACAATGGTGGAGTGGCCATCAGGATACCAGGAGGTTTCCTGGTGGGCCTCTACATAAATTGCGCCATTATCACAAAATAATAGGGTTGTGCAAGCTAGATTTTATTCATGATTCAACCTAAAATCACAGGCCTGTGTTTGAACTATTTTCCAATTAAAGTAGCTAGCAGCACTAGCTCCAAAAGTCTCTAAATGTAGTGAGAAACTCTCCAAGTAGGTAACACCACGCCCCCAAATAATCATTGTGAACGTAAACAACCAACATGGCTGTTGTTAGTACTCACAGCCAGAAGATAGAGGCTTGTGAAGTACTTAGGTGACACGCAATGACTGCCAGGCAGAGTGCACCCAGGTAGACAGGCAGGTAGACAGGCAGGTTCGTGGGGAGACAGGTAGGTACGTAGACAGGTAGGGAGAGAGTTAGGCAGGTGGACAGGTAGACAGGTAGGTCGGCCGTCGAATCACTTAATTCAGGCCAAATCTATTAATTGTAAGGGCTTACTTTACTACTACGACCTGCAACAGACTGATTTTCTTTTTTTTATCGGAGCATTTGATTTATTTGTTGCTGTTGGGATGTAAAGATAATTATTATATTCGCTATCAAGGATCGGGTGATATGGACATGCCTTTATTAATGCCGGTCAATTGCATATTGACATTCTCTCTCTCTTTCTGCAGCATGTGGAGGCTTCATTGGGCTAAATGATAATGATACTCCAGGGTACATCACTTCACCGAACTATCCCCAGAACTACCCCCAGAACAGTGACTGTATCTGGGTCATAGCTGTGCCTAATGGAGAAGCTGTCCAAATTGACTTTGAGGAAGAATTCTACATTGAGCCCACAGACGGGTAAGAGCTACTACTTTCTCTTCAGGCTGCTTTTTGGTTAGCTTTACATTGATTTTACATGTGTTTAGTGCAGTATGTATTAGTGTACTGTATCTGGAGACTCAACTGCCTTTTCTATTTGCTGTGCTTTTCTCAAGTCTGATGAAATTATTCATTCATTTATTAACATTCATTTATTAATGGATGCAATGAAATTAATTTGTTCTCCTCAACCCCTTTCATACAATTTGCATCATTTTGATTTGAGTTCAAGCCCTTAAATAAAATATACTTACATACATGTGACAACTTGACAACTCTGTGGCTGCTGGGGTCTTGACGGTTTGGAGACCTAAAATAAGTCAGATATTGTTCGAGAAAGGCTATCCTTCAACCTGAACTTTCAATAGGGGAATATTTTACTGAGACATTTAAAAACAATGATTATACAATTTGTTTTCCTTCCAATTCATCATTTTCTGACAATGGGGGATCATGGCCTTCCATTCATGTTTTTCCCAGATGTGTATATGACTACTTGGAGCTGCGTGACGGCTCAACTACCAACAACGGCTTAATCTCCCGCCTCTGTGGAAACACCCGACCATCTACCCAACATTCAACAGGTTCCTCCATGCTGCTCAGGTTTCGCACTGACACCAGCGTCACGCACAAAGGCTTCAAGGCAAAGTACTCCATAGGTAGGCAAATCTAGCGCTTGGTGTTCGGATATTGATCTAGTTCTAATTATGTAGAAGTTGGCACAGATCTAACAAGCTCAAATCATACTCTATCCTATATAAGTACAAAAACACACAAAACACATACACTCAATGTTAATTTCAGACTTTGTTATGTTTGAGAATACATCACTTCAATGATCATCGCAGCACAAGTGTTTGTGATACTGTGGTGTCAAAGAGAGGAAACTTTTCAAATCCTACATGGGAGGTTTAACAGATTTTAATTTGTACAAATGTTCCTCTTTTTAAAACATCGGAAACATTGAGATGCAGTGAAAATGACGTAGTCATTACAGAATTTTAAAAGAAAAATGTGCCTAACAAATTGTATATCTCCAATCCCTGACAGCAACATGTGGAGGTACCTACATAGGTCAGAGGGGTACGATCCACAGCCCTGGCTTCCCGGGATCCAACTATCCTGACAGCTCCAGTTGTGAGTGGTACCTGGAGGGGCCCACAGGGCACTACCTCACCCTTAGCTATGGGAACTTCAGCCTGCAGACCACTACAGGATGCTCTGCTGACTATGTGGAGATCAGAGAGTACAATGCCTCAGGTGAGAAAATGCGTGGATCGGTTTGCTCCTCTTTTATGTTGTCAGTGCCACCATCAGAGTATGCCATCTATTTAAAACAACTATAATGACATGATTGTCTGTTGCTTCACAAAGATGCAGCTGTACAAGTTGGAAATGTTTCACTCATACCATCTGCATGGTAATTGGCTGTCTGTGGCAAATATGCATTATCTTAAAAACTCAAAATGAAGTGAGTCATTGAAGTTAACTTCCCATTCAGCCGGTAGCACCAATCATGGTGTGCATTTATTTTCCCAGTTTTCAGTTCCCAGTTTTAATATTATTTATGAGAATGACATGAAAAAGGCGTAAATGGAGGGAAGAAAGGACTACAGAGGTAAAAGTAATATTACTTGACACTGACATAACAAGAAGTCCTAGTCATTGACCCGCTATCATTTACATCCCGTGTTGTACTGTGTGTGTAGGGCGCCTATTGGGCCGACACTGCGGCAGTGACCCTCCGGCTTCCATGGACACATCTGACAGTTTTGCCTATGTCAGGTTTGTTAGTGACACCAGTGGAAATGCAGCCGGCTTCAGTCTGACGTTCGAAGCCAGCATTGATGGTACAATCATTTTCAAAAGATTATTAGACTATTTGTCACGATCTGTCACAAACTACATGATATTTACACATGCCGCCCACGTCCAGCTGCTTCTGAAACTCATGTCAATCTTTCACTGAAGGTTTGTTCCAGCCGTATTTGTTAATAATGAAACTGTGTTGGGTGTACTAAGTTCCCATAACTTGCTACTTGACTGGCCTCAGTCTGTCAAGCTGCTGACCAAAGTGTTTAAGTGTTTCTCAAAGTCAAGTTAGGATCCTTTAACGGCTGAATTTCAAGGATTCTACGTCATCGAATCCTACCTTAGGACTGTTCCAATTTCTAGGAACTTTTGTATTCTTCTGAGGACTGAGGTTGCTTTTCAATATGCTAACGTTTCTCCTTGATTCATTTCCTTACCTCCTCTCCTCGAGTCTAAGTATCGCTCACGAGAGATACGAGCGGAGGAGACGAGGAAGAGACGTGAAAAGAAGAGTGACACATTCCCCCAATTTTGAAAGTTTGCCAGTTCACTTTCAGTAGTTTCACCTCAGCAGTTTGCCAAAATAAGTTTTTGAACAAATTTGAGGTGATACATTGCCATTCCAGTTACTAAATCGTCACTCAGAAACTTTAAAATCAGATCTTGTAGTTCGTATACGTCTTTACTGAGTGACTGAATAGTTAAGTAAGACAACCCAGCAAAGATGCCAGCAACGGCAGAGAGACACAGCGGGGAAAGCAACGTTTAGAACCAGAATATTTTCACATCGAACTCCATGAATTAAGGCTTTATAGTTCCCAATTAGTTCTCTCTGAATGCCAGGAAAGGAGTCATGCCTTGCCACTGTATAACTCAACTTGGAAGGAGCCGTCCTCCCAAGGAAGGATTGTTGACTTTGAGAAACACTCAAAATGTACATCGCTCTCGAGATAAATGGAGTGAACTGCACAATATACTGTTGAACAATTTTTTAGGGGGTTCCTGGAGTTTTTCTTTCACAGTTACCACTTGCACAAGCTAAGAAACCAATTAACTTGGTATGAACATTTACACCTGCATGTTAATGCAGGTGGGCTTTCAGTGGTCAGAAAACTAGTCAATTTACCATTTAGAGCATTCACTGTCATTCTTTTTAAAAATGTTTTGGACATTTTATCAACATGAACTTACCTTCAGTATGTTACATTAAATGGCCCAATATTTGCTCAAGGAAATACATGTATTTATTCGTTCATGAATTGTTATTTTTCATGTTGAAAGTCTCTCTTTGTTTAACTTTTCCTCTCCAATGGCAGTCTGTGGAGGAGAGCTGAATGCCCCCTCAGGGACTATCTCCTCCCCCAATTACCCCAACTTGTACCCACACAGCCGGGTGTGTCGCTGGGAGCTGGTGGTGTCACCAGGCCGCCGGGTCACACTCACCATCAATGACCTGCGGCTGGAAGATTCTGGTACTTCCTGTGCATTTGACTACGTTGATGTAAGTCCTTTGGTTGAATTGAACAGAAAGCCAGCTTTAACAACAAAAGCTGGTACAAAAGGGAAAACGGACATGAAACAAAGGAAGGAAGCAGACAGCGCAAATAATAGAACACGTGAAAAAGAACCAAACAGGACAATCCAGGGACAGGACATCCAAGAAGGAACATGAGGGACAAATGCAGGAACGTAGACATCGGCAAACAAAAGCAGACGACCTGACAGTGAGACAGGAAAATACACTGATCTACATACACACAAGGATAATCAACTCATGACACACAGATGTGGTGTAAAAGAGGCAGGACAAAGACATGGACAGGAAGTTAAACCAAACACAGGCAGAGAACCTCAAAATAAAACAAGAAATAAACGAAACAAATCCCAAGACCATGACAGCTCCTCATTTACATTCCCATACTTAACCACAATGTAGTTGTCATTTGTTAAATGTTTTCATGCTAATTAATTCATTTAGTTTACCTCAAATGTGTTTTTTTTGTGCTGGCAGAGGAATCAGCAGCACAACGAAATGGACAAATTATTTCAAAAGCCAAATTATGGAAATGGTCAGATAATGGTCAGTGTGTGTGGGAAAATGTTTTTTGTCATTAAGGTGAGTAGGTCCAATGAAATATGAACTAAGAATGAATGAATTACCTGATAATGCATAACAAACAAAGTTATATGGCTGTTTTAAAGTGGTCAGATTCGTGTTAATATTTCTAGCCATAGTTTGACATAGTACATAATTCAAGGCCTAATTTCCAAAAAAAACCAATCTGATAAACTGCTGGTGATGGAATGGTAAATGTAAACCAGATTACCTTCATTGGATACTTATTCGTGTCTTACTTTATTTTGACTGTTTAAACTCAAAACTGCATCCTAAAGCTCGGTAATGTATTTTAGAAATATATTTGTTGCATTTCATTTAGCCCAAATAAAGTGAGCGGACGGCCTACCTGTCTAACTACCTATCGCTCTACCTGCCTGTCCGTCTACAAACCTACCTGTCTCCCTGCCAGTCTAACCTTCCTGTCTGCCACTATGTCTACTTACCTGTCTGTCTACCTCCCTACCGACCCGTCTACCTACCTACCTGTCTGTCTACCAGTCTACCTACCTACCTGTCTGTCTACCAGTCTACCTACCTACCTGATTCCAAGACTGGGCTTGCTTTTTATGTTGGATCACTTGAAAACATCTATTGTACTCTGCAGGTTTCTACAATGTTACCGACCAAGTTTTAAGGTTCTGTTACCCTCCTGCTATAAGCCCACACTCGAGACCCAAAACTCCCATGGTTACTTGATAACTTCTATGTTTTCTAGATACTGAACGGGTTGGTGGTCGATGCCCCTCGCCTGCAGAGATTCTGTGGGACAGTACCAGCCGGCACACAGGTGCGCTCCTCCGGCAACACCATGACCATTGTGTTCCATACTGATGCTTCTGTGTCCAATGGGGGCTTCATGGCTTCTTACTCCTCTGAGGAGCCTGCAGGTTAGATACTCCTATTTTATCCTCCTAAGATTGTATATAATATATGGAGAGGTTTTCAGGTTGTATTGTCAGAAGTTAAGCAGTTTCCAGTTCCCACAAGAAGTGGTGCTCTGCACAGCATAGATCCGTGAGGTAAGACCCAATACAGGTCTATAAAATAGACAAGCTCTCCGTTTAAACAGTGGTGGGCCGTCTTCTCTACTGGCCGAGACAGAATCACAAAGTTACAGCTGTTTTATAATTGAATTATTTTATATAAATACACTTCATGTATTCTAAATATTTTTCCCGATTCACTATATGTCAAAGCAACCCAGTGTAATCAGTATCTGAGTTTATTCGTTTTTAGACCTCCCAAATAGTTAGTCAGTGGCCAAATTATAAGGAGTATATAATGCAGTCGTATACCACAGCCCGAGGATGTTGTTTGTGCTGCTGTTGAATTGGATTGTGTAATACAGAGAGGCGTTTCTAATATTTACACTACTCTCATTGTCATCAACAGCTTTATTTTGTGGTGTTTGTGTTTATATCTTGTGAGTGTGTCTGTGCCTCTCAATGTGCATCTGCGGTTTTGTTAGAGTGTGGTGGAATCCTGAACAACCCAGTGGGCGGGAACTTCACTTCCCCTGGATACCTACTGTCCAACTACAGCAACAACCTCAACTGTGAGTGGCTTATCCGGAACCCACAGCACATAAACTCCTCTATTGTGGTGCTGATAGAAGACCTGCACCTGGAGAACCACCAGACCTGTGAGTCAGACTACCTCCAGCTCCGCTTAGGTGAGTGCCACACTGAGAGCGTTGGCTCTATGCACTGAGGAAGGTTACTACGCATACATTTCAGATCTGGGGTTTCAGAATCATCGACTAGAAAAAGCTATATTTATACTGTAGTGTCTGCAATGTTAGCCATAGGTTTCAGATACGGTATTTAACAGTTGAGCTTATCACTCTCCACTCTCTTGAATCACTAAAGTCTGAACAGGCTGAGAAATATCAAGTTTGACTTTTTCCTGAATCCTACTTATTTTTAAGCTTGAATATCTTCAGGTGTTTTTCCCCCTCAAGTCTCCCTTCAAAAGCAGCCACATGTTTTTTGTTTGCACTTAGTAGTGGGGTTTGGTGTCATCACATATATAAATGATGTAAGTGCATACCCTATTGTCTAATACAAACGATAATTGAGATTACTGTGATCATTTTCATTTAAATTGATGTGGGTATTTATAAAACCAAAGGACAAATAATTGGTGACCCTCTATTCTTGCTCAACTGTTAAACAAAAACGCTTTTGCTGCCCAGAACATGAAGCCTTACCGTTGTAAAGAAATATAAATTATATATATATATAACATGTTCTTATGGTACAACATAACATGAAAAACTACCCATTTTTGATCGTACTTTTAGGGCTTTTAGGAAGAGTAAAGCACGAATTAAATGACCTTAACTGTGCTGACAGAGCTCCAGAGAAGGCCCAACGTGGCTGTCCTTTATTATTACAATCCTTAACCTACGTTTTGTTAATGATGGATGACATGAGCTCGTCAAAAGTTTAGACAAAAACAGAATATTGTGGTTTTGAGTCTTTGTGTGGAATGCAGTGCGGAGCACATGATTTCTCTTCGCAAACCAATATTCTTACCATGTTACACTTTTTTGGAAGAAGTAAATTGCAGTAATGATTCTGTCCAAACTGACAATTTTGGGAGAAATTTGAAATATTTTGATGTACAAAAAATCGGCATGGCAAACTTCTCAGTGAGTGCGGACTGTGTCACCCGCATAAGTCCCTTAGTACATCTGAATAATAATCATGTATTGTGGGCAGCACAGTGGCTCACTGGATAGCTCAGTCTGCTCACAGCACACAGGGGCTGGCTTTGAAAGCCGCTCTGGCCATTATGCTCTCGTGTCTGTGTGGGTACGCTCTGGAATCACCAGTGTCTGTCTAAATTGTCCATCAGGTTGATTAGAAATCTTATGGTTGTCTCTGCACATATTACTGTCACAAGTCTGCACAAGAAAGCAGGTCAAGGAAGAAAATGGATGGATTTCCTTCCGTTAAACTTTCTACCCCCTCCCTCAGGTGACTCCGATGGGGAGCTGCTGGCCAAGTTTTGTGGGCAGACCACCCCTAACATTCCCATTGTGGTCTTTACCCCTGAGCTCTGGGTCCATTTCAAGTCTGACGCCTTCGAGGGAGACCTGGGCTTCAAGGCCAAGTACTTGTTCTCTGGTAAGACAGACATAGGATATACTTCATTATGGCATATAGTATTTGTCGAATCGAGCAGTCATAATGTTACCATCAAAATCCTAATATGGATCATTCTCTCTTTGCAGAGTGTGGAGGCTTGCAGACTGGTGAAGGAGGGCTGATATCCAGTCCTAACTACCCCAACATATACCCCAGCCCCAGTCGCTGTGCTTGGCTGCTAGAGGCGCCAATGGGCCACACTATTACGGTAAGTCTGCACCATGACCTGGTGCATTGACTGAACTCAAAAAATGGAATGGATTAGCAGTGAGCCTGTTTGCTTTCATCACGATGCTGTTACCTCTGTATTCATAGAGTCTTATTTAAATGCTCTTACGCTGAGGGACCAACCACCAGCACGCAACAACAGAAGAGCTCAAAAATATTAAACTAAATATGACAGTGATGGAACAAAACAAACTAAGACACAATTAAGATAGGTAGCACACATGTACCATGTCTAATTGAGGAGAGCTATTTTGCGTGTTGGAGGTTTACACTGCAACGGTAGATTCCCACTGTGAGTCTAATTTTGGTTGATGGAAGCTTCCACTGTGCTTCCTGCCACTTTCGACTTCCCAGTCGTACCTTTAGCTCTTCGACATTAATCAGCTCCAGTGGAATTCAAAAGGATCAGTGTGTTGCTGTTTTTTGTAGTTGGTGAGGTTGAGATCACTGTTAGATATGGCTGAAGTTGTTAAATAAGTGCTGATAAGTAGCCACCTACATTTTGTTTCCACTCCACTGTCTTACCCCAGCTAACCTTCAGCTACTTCAACCTGGAGCCCCACTCTCAATGTGGCTGGGACTCTGTCACCATCTTCAATGGAGGATCCCCTGGATCCCCTGTTATTGGCCAGTACTGTGGCACCACCTCCCCAGGAACCATACAGTCAGGATCAAACAAGCTTGCTGTAGTCTTCCTGGCTGACCATAGTGTATCCAGAGGAGGCTTTGTGGCCTCCTGGTCTGCTGATTCCTCAGGTGGGTTTCACTCACTAAATGAACATGCTGCACATGCTCTGTATTGAACGCATTAGCTGTGATAGAAATACATACAATGAGGAGTTCACCTTTGCATCAAAACTTTGCTGTCTCATGCTTTTCTCATCTCAGGGACAATGTAATCATACCGTATTTCATAACATTTTAGGAACTGCATCATGGGGACTTTGTTCCTGAATAAAACTGAATACTTTGTGAGACTGTCTCCTGTGATGAGGCCAAACACTGAACATAAGGGGCAGCTCACCTTTATGTATTAGAGAGAGGTGCCAGTTCACCTTCTGTGCTCTGCTGCCGAGGTGTTTGAATAAGGCATTGTGTTGTTGTGTGTATGTGTTAAACTGCACCTAGTACTCCTCGAGCGACATTACAATCACATACAGCGGCGCATACAGATGTGGCGGCCGGTAGCCCTCCCATAGACTTCCCTACATCTGTGACAAAAATACACTCATCAACATCAACAAAGGAATAATGGAGGAATTGGATTAAGTGCAGCGGATCCATAATCACCACCCATAAAATCTTGCAACCAGACCGGTTGAACCAAATATAATCGGAAGCAGACTTGTGCCCACAACTTTACAGAAACCTGGCTTTATCATAGCATTCTGGATCAAGCTATTGCACTTGATGGGCTGACTGTATACCACACTGACAGAACGCAAGACTCCAGTAACAATTTCGAGCAATAATGCTTCATGCTCAAACATAGTCAATGTTGATGGACAATGTTTCCGTGATGTTGAATTTTTTTATGCTAGGATGTCGGCCATTTTATCTGCCCAGAGAATTAAGAAAAAACAAAAAGCAAACTGATGGTATTTTTATTATAGCTGGTGAAGCCCTCCCCCACCCCAAACTTTGACAATAAGAACATCATTTTCTGCTTCTGCTGCCTACTTACACCCAGCTGAATAAACGGGCCAAACCAACAGAAAAAAACAGTGTGGACAGATGAAGATCAAAAGGACTGTTCAATATACAAACTGGCACATGTTCAGGGATATTGCCACCAAAGAAAACACCATCAATCTGGAGGAATATACATCAACAGTGACATCATATATCAGCAAATATGTTGATGACGTGGTGATCCCAAAGACAATGACATCATTCCCCAAGCAGAAAGCCTGGATGAATGGAGAGGTGATGGCACTATCCAAAGTCAAAATAGCTGTCTTTCGGTCAGGTGACGAGGAAGCATACAGCATCGCCAGAGCAAGACTGAAAGCTGGAATCAAGGATTCAAAGAGGAGTCAAGAGAGACTAGTGAGAGACCTCAACACCAACAACAAGATATGAGGCAGGAGATCCACAATGTCACAGGATATAAAACCCATGTGTGAGGCCACGTTGGCAGATGAGTTGAACACCTTTATGCTCACTTTGATCTCCTCAACAAAGACTCAGCTGGCAAGTCTGCTCCGCCTCCACAGGACCGCCCAATGTCAGTACCCATCACCCTGATGAGGGTGAATATGAGTCATTTAATTAATTTAATTGAATTAAAGGCTGCTGGGCCTGATAACATCCTGGTAGTGTACTACGAACATGTAGCAACCAGCTAACTGATGTCATCACTGGTATTTTCAACATATCACTGTCACAGGAGAGAGTTCCCACCAGCTTCAAGACAGCCACCATCGTTCCTGTACCTAAAACGTCTGCAGTGTCCAGTCTAAATGGCTGCCACCCTGTGACTACCCCCGTTCTGATGAAGTGCTTTGAGAAACCAGCACATTAAAAACAACATCCCATTCAGCCTGGACCCTCACCAGTTTGCATACAGGGCCAACAGATCCACAGAGGATGGAGTCTCCACTGCTCTCCACTCAGCCCTCACTCATCTGGAAAATAACACCTACCTCAGACTGTAGTTTGCCGATTTCAGCTCAGCCTTCAACACAATCTCTCCCATGAAACTGATTCCTGGGGGTTCCTGGGAATCAGCATCACAAACAACCTGACGTGGTCCTCACACATCTCTATCCTGGTGAAGAAAGCTCAGAAACGGCTGTATTTCTTAAGGAATCTTAAGAAGGTAAAATTACCCTGTCATGTTCTTGTTAACTTTTGCAGAGCAGCAATACAAAGCATCTTTACAAAACATGACAAACTGGCATGGGATGTTCATGGCACAGGACAGGAGGGCTCTACAGCGAATGATGAAAACATCATTGGCACCCATCTGCTGAGCATCAGTGACACTGGTGACAAGACATGCCTGCAAAGAGCACAAAGGATATTAAAAGTGTGTGTGTGTGTGAGAGAGAGAGATATCCAACATTTAATAACAATAGACAATTTCATCGCAGATTTCTTCTTGCCGTATAACAGCTAGATATCAAGACAAAGTCATTTAATCCCATGTTGATGATTACATTACGTTGTTTTGTTCAAATCCATTCAGTTCCCCATTAGACATAGGCCCACAAACTCTGTACTGAAACAGTCCACACTCTTCTTCTGGCAAAGGAATTTTCAATCCCTAAGAATAAGACCAGCAACCACATGAAAGGAAACTCATTCACTCCACTGGTATCAGTGTTCTCAATATTTTGCTCATAATGATGTGTATAATAACTGTACACTCACATTTTTTTGGCCAGGCTGTGGAGGGGTGATTCATGCTGAGATGGGAACAATCAAGTCTCCAAACTATCCCCAGAATTTCCCAGCCAATGTGGAGTGTTCCTGGCGGATCATTGCTCACGAGGGGAACCACCTGGAGATGAGATTCAACACTGATTTCCAGATTCCAGACAGCACTGGGACCTGCCAGAGCAGCTACATAAAGGTACCAGCACTGAACTACAACAGAAAGGTGTATAAAGGATGGGTTAGTTCAAGGGCTACGAGAGAGAAGAATTACAGACTGCAGCACTTTCCTAACAATGGGCACATCATCTGCTCAATAGAGAAAATATAATTGCTGTTATTCAGGCTGCACTTAAGCAAACATTAACTTAAAGGTTCTCTTTGCCAAATATTCAGAGCATTAATATAGCAGCAAACAGCTATTATCTATGTGAAGGTAAATTATAAAGTAATGTCTACCTGAGCAGAGAATGAAGTCTCTCTCCCTTCTGTTGTGGTGGAAGTGTAGCACCCATCCTTCGGTTCATCAGGCGGCGACCCTTCTTGTTTCAAAAAGAGTCTGATTGAATAGAAGTCTTTGAGAGAACATTGTGAACATGAGTTTATGTCTCAATCTCTAGTTTCAAGTCTTCTTCAATACAGCATGATGTCCATTTAGTACATGATGGTCCATTTAGAGTCACACAGACCATAAAGCAGGGGATGCTTTAGGGCGGGGCTACACAGTGATTGAATGGTCGCTAACACAACATTGTCTGATCAGGGAGTTTTCCGTATTTTTGTCTTACACTGCCTTCCCAGTGTGATTTCCTGTGAAAGTTAATTGTAACATTTGGTCTTCTGAAAGTCTTAATCAGCGTTTAGTTGTACTTAGCTCCGCTGTCACATCTTGGTGCAAAAAACAGATGGTGATGCCCAAAAACCAAGAAGACAAACACCAAAATGCCAAACTTAAGGTTTCAAAACAGTAGTCCACCAATGGTTGACGTCATTGCAACTACGTTCACTTCTTATTTAAAGTCTATGATCTGCCTCTGACAAGCTGATATTAGATAAGACCCGCCTTGTTGACATTCTGCAACCAGTCAGTATGACAAATGACAAGTGACCGTGACAGTGTGTCTACCTCCTACATTGCCAAACCTATATAGATTCCTACAAAAGTGTGCAAAGTTACTTAATAAATCGTTCAGATGTGTTCAGTGTGTATATTTAAAACAATGTTCCATTTGACAACACTTTCTGAATCAGAATGCATTTCCCTGCAGGTGTGGTCAGGTCAGACCCAAAATACTGAGGCTCTGCTGTCAACAGGCTGTGGCTCGGTGGCCCCGGGCCCCATCATTGCTCCATATAACATCATCACAAGCAGATTTCAGAGCACTGAAGCCCCTGGCAGAGGTTTCTCAGCCTCCTTCAGCACCAGTAAGAACCAAGCAGCCAACACAGCTTCACTGTGTTAAAATGCCATACTGACTGACTGACTAACTGCGACAGTGTTTGAATCTAAAACACAGCAGCCTTGAATGTGAAATACCTGTTTGTTGTGAATTATGTTTCTGTCACATGAGAGAGCAGAAGACATGTTACTAATAAAATCCTTTTGTCTAGAAAATCCAGTTTCACTCGTAAAATCTGGATTTTCCATCTGTGATTTATTTGCATTTTCGGAACAGTAATAAATAGTTTTCAATCCCAGCGCTCATAAAACACAAGTTTTAACTCAGAAGTCGTGAACTTTAGTGTTGGACTGAGGTATGCGGTCTGATGTCTTGTTCATTAGGGTGCGGAGCAAACTTCACCGCTCTCAGTGGTCGTGTGGTTTCTCCGAATTATCCAGCCGACTACCCTAACCACTCCAACTGCACCTACAACATAGACGCTGGAGAACAGACTGTGGTCGTCCTCACTTTCCAGGTCTTCCAAGTAGAAGGCAAGTGTAGCATTAGCAACATACAGACAGGAACCACCTGCAGATGTCTTTGAAAATGAATATTTAGTTCTCTGTGATGTTTGATAACCAACCAGCTATTGTATGATTATGTGGCCTGTCATGTCTCTTATCTAGCACACTCCACTTGTCTGTATGATGGGCTGAAGATCTACAGCCTGGCTACTAGTGGCCCTGCTATTGCCACTCTGTGTGGTAGCAGCATCCTGGGGCCGTTCTCCAGCTTTGGCCCCATGCTACTCCACTTCTACTCTGACTCTGTGATCACTGACAGTGGCTTCATGGCAGAATACAGAGCCATCCGTAAGTAATGAAGAGGAGAAAGAATTGCTTTACTCTAATGAGCCGATGAATCCATCTGACAAAATCAAGGTTAGAATGTAAGGACTACGGACAAAGGAATCTTTCCAAAGTATATTGTTCAAGTTGAAGGATTGATTCATGGAATTTCACCACTGCAGCTTGCCCCAAGTCTGATCCCACTACAGTACATGGCGCAGGAGGGTCACTGCCATGCCATGTAGTTCGGTCACGGTCAGGGGAAAACCATGTCCAACACAAGCCACAATTTAGGTGTGTGTGTGTGTGTGTGTGTGTGTGTGTGTGTGTGTGTGTGTGTCTACAGCATGTGGTGGTTTCTACAACAGCACAATGGGTACAGTGAGCAGTCCAGCACTCTCCATGACCAACTACCACCACAACATCAACTGTACCTACCACATCGTGGTCCTAGCTGACAGAGTGGTGGATCTCAAGTAAGACCACACTGAAGAGGGAAAATGAATATGTATTTGAGAAAGGGGGATTTCACAGTAATTCCTTTCAGTGTGATGAAATATTTATTTTACAGGCCATGATTCAAGTTTTTTAAGTAATATTTAAAAAAATGCTTACTGACTTTTTTTCTAAAATTGAAAGACATGTTTCGCAGGTCATTTCACTCTAGTATACGTAAACTAGATACTATATTGGCACTAACAGACAAATAGAGGAAGAGAGAGGACTAAAGGAACACACTGTAGTGTGAAATTATTACTCTTATATTTAACAATTATGATAATATGATAATATGATTGCATTAGTCCTTGTCATAAAAACATTACTACATCTAATTGAATGCAACCTTGTTATTACTTGAGGAAAACAAAGCTGAGTCAACTAGGAAAATTATCAAAAATGTTTTTTGTTGAAGTTTTCATGTTTTAATGGAACTTTTCTGAGAAAACCAAAGCCTTCGTGTTGGAGCCCAGTGGACTGAGGTTCGTTGTGGCCACAGTACAAACTGGTGACTGTACTTGGGTCCATCCAGTAATCTGTAGCTGTGTGACTGTGAATCAGGATGTTGGTGCAAAATAGCTTTACAAACTCTAGACAACGAGCTCTGAAGTAATTTCAGCCTTTAATGCTCTCCCTTTCTCTCTCCAAAGGTTTAACACGTTCCACCTGGAGGCATCTTCTTCCTGCCGCTATGACTCTGTGGCAGTGTATGATGGACAGGACACCTTGGCACCCTTATTGGGGAAATTCTGTGGGTCAGTGCTCCCACCTAATCTGCGCTCCTCCACCAACCAGCTGTTCATTGTATTTAGGACAGATGCCTCAGTGAATGGGATTGGCTGGAGGGCTGTTTACAGTGAGACACTCGGTAGGTCAATGTTACTGAATTTGTGATCTGAAAAAAGTTAAGCGTAAAAGTATCCACAAAGCATTCAAGATGAATTGAAATCAAACCAACTCCGGAGGCATTCTTGCTCGATGTTTACAAGGTTTACTCTGCCCAACTGTAACGATGTCAATGAGCAGTCCCATCCCGAGGAAAAAAAGCATTGATGTTGCACGTTTCTTTAAACTGCATTGCATGTTGAGTTGTTGTTTTTTTAATGTGGACCTGTGTCCATACTTTGAGTTTATACCTGTTACATAACATTGTTACGCTTTTTACATAACATCAGAAAGTCCTCTAAGGGCAGTTGTTATTTATTCATGGTAGCTATGTTGCCGAACCCTAACCTAACGTGGTTTCTTCCGAATGGATTGCAATGAGGGGGCTGTGGAAATGTCTAGAGATTTAGAAAAGCACGATACAAGTACAGTCCATTTGACCATTTACCTGTGTGGGTGAGAGCGACCTCGGTTTGAAGGCATAGGTTGGCTTTATTGGACAAAAAACAAACAAAGCAAAACTCAAGATAAAACACTGAAGCTGTAAGGCTTATTTATTGTGAAGCTATAGACTGTCAGCCTTCTCTTAGATGTCAGAGTTAAGGCACAACTTCTCCATTTAGACTCTCTGTGAATAATCATGTAAACAGAGTCATTATGGGCACGGTCAGTTTAAGAACCAAGTCCTTAAAATACCATTTCTTTACCCACAGGTTTGTCAGTAGTGTCATTATTGTAACATGTAGGCTCCATGTAACTGAATGCACCTAAATATTTGAATAAAACAATCAATTGTGACATAGTGTAATAGTACTATACACAGTTTTATTTGTGTTGAATTAATTCTCCTGTAGCCTACAAACAACACATAAGAGTTAACCTAAAAATAAATGTTGTTTTTGAAAATAAAATTGCATAATTATATGTCATTATGTGTGGAAACCCCAGCACCCCAGTCCAAATAGTCATACAGTATGGGAAGTCCCATCTCTGCAAATAGTGGAGCAAAGGTTGTTAGAATAATATGTTTGAAGTGAGTTATCCTTAGATCATTGGAAAAGTTGAGGCATTGAGTACTTAGTTATGTTATATATTATACATATATTCAACGACCAAGGGCTCACCATCTGCCCTGTCTGCATATTTGTTGTATTGTGGATTTGCACAGTAATACTTTGAACCTCCCAGACATGATGTTTTTTCTCCTTGAAGATGCTGGTCTGCAGTTGTCTATCGTGGAACACAGTATTGGTTTGAAGGACTGGCTCAGTGTTTGTTTCTGAATTGCCTGCAGGTCCTGCACAGGGATGTGGTGGCTATCTGTCCATGCCCATGGGCATGTTTGGTTCTCCAGACCCAAACCTGGATGGGCGCTATGAGCCCAGGATGGACTGCCTGTGGACCATTGAGATGCCAGTCAACAGTGCTATCAACCTGACGTTCAACTCCTTTGACCTTGAGAGCTCCTCTACTTGTCGCTACGACTACGTCAAAGTAAAGAACCCCAGCCATTGAAATATGAATGCAGATATACATTTTCTTTCATCAAAACATCATTCCTGATGATACTGCATAATGCTGTCATTTTTGTGTTGCTAGTGTGACCTAACGATAAACACCTAAAGATCATTTGATCTGTATTACCTTATATCAACTGCAGTTGTGGATTTTATTCCGTATTGATGCAAATCTGCATCAATGAGTGTAATATTCAAAGACTCTTTTTTTTTTTTTGTCCTACTCGTAATAATAACGTACTGTAGGACAACACTTCTTTGTCCGTAATTGGATGACAAAATGCTATTTTCTTTTTTTAACGTTATGTGTATTTCTATCAGGTGTATGACGGTGACAACGTGAACTTCCCTCTGGTTGGGACATTTTGTGGAAACTTCCTCCCTGCTTATTTTGTATCCAGTGGAAACTTCCTGACGATTCACTTCGTCACTGATAGCTCAGTACAGAGACGAGGCTTCAATGCTACCTACAGTGCTATGCCATGTAAGACACTTTCTAATCTCTCATCGCTACTCTGCATTCTACTTGCTACAGAAATAATGTTAATGAAAATATAATATTATGTATATTATATAAACTGTTAAAAACTTAAAACCAATGCTTAACCCCCAAATGACTGTGTTCACCCATACCCATCTGCAGCTGCCTCAAAGTCCAGTCTTAGTTTACATGTTGGATCCTCTTACAATAACAACGCTAATATTAGTAATACATCATTAAATAAAATGTGATAGTTTCATGGTGTTATTGGTAGTTTTACTCTCTTTGCTCTTGCTTTCTCCTCTCTTAAACCAATTAGCATTTTGTTTAAGTATCCTGGGGTGTCGCTGATAACCAGCGCCAAAGGTTAAATGAGTTGAATTGTTTGTTCAATTCAACTTAACACAAATGAACGTAGTCTTTTTAATTCTTCCATATTTGAAGAATCATATGCACTACTCAGCTGCAGAACAGCCAGCACTAAAGAGTTTGATATGAATCAATGAATAAAACCTGATCAGTTGAATTAGAATGATCTTGTGACAGAGGATTTCATATGTTGAACAGATTGTAAATCCCTCTGAGGCAAATTTGTAAATTGTGATTTTGGACTGTACAAAATGAATTGAATTGAATTGAAATTGAATTAAGGTGGTTTAGATATTCCTCTACCAAGATGATCCTTGGATAGTACGAAAGCCTGTGAACAGATCCCAGTAAAATAATTGGATACGATTGAAAAGTGGAGCCTCAGTGTGATGAAGTATCAGGCTGAAAATGTCTTCCTACTTGAACTGCTGAAAGTCTCATTCAGTGAGGACGGGTGAAATAACAGGTCATAGCTCTCTGAATGGCAATGAACAGCTGGAAATACAAGTTGTAAACGTGGTGGCCTGGGTCGCTGTTTTCTCCTAGAGGGAAACAGCCTGGTCATTCATTTGAAAGTTGCGTTTGCTCTGTTCAGCATCATTCCATTTGTCTTGAATAATTAAACCTCTACACAGGTGCAACTAAATGTAGGGCCCTTTTGAACATGTCAATCAGCAAATGATTGTTGTGCCAGTGAGCAGACCTCTGTGCTGCTGTTGGGAAGCAGTTATTGTTGCTGTTTGTTGTAGAGCTGAGTGAGAGGATCCTTCATCTGCTGCCTTGTGGCATCTCTCTCATTTCATTTAGTTTTATACATGAACGTTTAATAACTGTAAAAAGTTTCCTATCAACTTACAACATATCAGCTCAGACACAATCCCACAGTAAGTCTGTCTGATGGTTTTTTTGACATACATGTTGCTGCTATACTTTTAATTTAGCACATTTGTCAAACCTCTCGATGTGTCTGCCTTCCCTCAGTGGTCTGCGGCGGCAATCTAAATGCCACCACCACCATACAGACCCTGGTTTCGCCTTCCTTCCCCAATGCCTATCCTCCTTACACCAACTGCCGCTGGGTCCTGGATGCTCCAGCCCAGGAATCCATCCAGATTTCAGTCCAGACCTTCGTCCTTCAGCCTAGCCAGAGCTGCTCCACAAACTACCTGGAGATGAAAGACTGGCCTATAGTGAGTGTTATATATGTATGGGTCTTAAAACGTGGGTGCTTAGCTTAGCTTTTCACACTACAACAAATAGTACCATCTGCTTGCAAGTGAGACTCAGACAACCTTACAGGTGGGACTCGTTTAGTTTAGTCTGAGTGACAGCTTTTACACCAAAGAAACCAAACTAAACTGACCAGAGTTCCTTTGAACAGGTTTGAAACTACTTTTAATCACTGTAGAGAGATGAGAATTATCAAATGTATCAAAAAAAAACCTCCTGTAGTTATGATATTGTCATATTTATTCTGAATGAGGTGACTCTTGTGTTTCCAGGGAGACTATGGGCAGTCACATAAGTTCTGTGCATCAGATGGCCATCCACCAGACTTCTACAGCTACAGCAGAACAATCCTTGTGCACTTCAAATCTGACACCTTCATGACAGGAAATGGCCTGAGTTTCACCTATCAGATCGCCAGTACGTACCTGTTGTAAACCTACGCCAAGTAGAGGCAGTTCTACTTCGTTACCTCAAACAACTTAGGGCTTCAAATGTGTGTATTTCACTTACATGTGCAAGTTTGGTTTAAAAAAAGAGGATGTATATTAAATAGATCCGAAAAAAAGTCCCAATGAAAAGTGCACAACAGGTTTTGAGATGATGCGCATGATGGGTACTGAGGGAACTTGCTCTAAATGTGCTGGTGGTGATTTCCAGGCTGTAGCCGGACCTATGAACAGGAATACGGCTACCTGAAGAGTCCAGGCTGGCCTGACATCTACCCCCACAACATGGACTGCACCGTCATCCTAAGGGCCCCACAGAACAGCTCCATCTCCTTCTTCTTTAACAATTTTGACGTGGAGACCGAAAGCCACTGTCAATTTGACTACCTGGAGGTAAAACAACTACAAACATACAGAGACATATTTAGATAAAATAAGTATATTTGCCATATCAACTTATTTTACAACAATCACATATACAATCATCAACTCGTTTTAGTTGTAACTTTGGTGGTTCTCAACCTGGACCCCATTTTCCCATGTTTTTGACTAATGTGACTAATGGGGGACAACAATTTTTGAAATAGTTCTGTCATTAAGGGAGAACAATGTAACTGGCAGCCATAAACAATCTGCAAGGGTAATTGTGCAGTGTCAGTGTAACAGTAGCTGTGCTTGTTTTTGCTCAGATTGTTATAATAAGTGTCTGACAACATTATTGAAGGGTTACCTTGCACGGCAGCTGGATAAAAATATCTGGATACAAAAATCGATCTTGTCAGGCAAGTATTGTGTTTGTGACCGGTAAACCAGAGCACGGACCAATCAGCTCTCAGATAGCTATGTGTAGCAAATCCATCTGGCATGTCAGAATAATGGAGGATCCTTCAGAGTGAGTTCATACGTGCAAGTTTGGTGGTGAAATGTGAATATGGGGCAGCAACAGGTCCTACTCTTTCCAGCCTTCTTCTTCTGTGGAACACCAGAGAGCTTTGATGGTGCAAAAACAAAGTATAAAAGGGGAAAGTCACGAGAGTCACTTGCGGGTGTTGAAAAATCGAATTTGCAAAATGTCTATAAATGAGCTGTTTCTATCTCCACCACACGGCCAAATGTATGTGGACAGGAATGTCCATGTACATGAAATGTGAGCTGGCAGTAGTCTGTCTGACCCTTCTGTCTTGGGGATGTGTCAGTAAATCCCAGCACTCTGTTGTCTCTCAGATCCGTAATGGCAGTACAGCGGACTCACCACTGATTGGTCGGTTCTGCGGCAACACCTTGCCCAGCCCCATCTTCCCAAAATCCAACCTGCTCTACTTACGCTTCAAGAGTGACTTCTCCA
Source organism: Melanostigma gelatinosum (assembly GCF_949748355.1). Lineage (NCBI taxonomy): Eukaryota > Metazoa > Chordata > Actinopteri > Perciformes > Zoarcidae > Melanostigma > Melanostigma gelatinosum. The sequence goes on from NC_136653.1 coordinate 2,081,019, forward strand.
TGGCCCGTGATGGCTTTGAGGCCACATGGACATCCTCCCCTCACGGTCAGAGCTAAACTGTTTCAAATGATGTCAAACCAGGTTCCATGAAACATCAAGAGCTTAAAGGTTTCCATTCCAACCAACGACTAAAACAGTTGCTGTCACTAATTCATGCATAACAATTCTTAGTTTCCAGATTTATAATATATACAAAAACACCAACAGGGCAGAATACAACACTCTAAAGCCCCTCCCACCCACCTGCACACACAGATATACAACAAAAATACAATGGTGACGGCCTGGTTCAGGCACACGCACTTGACCGGCTAATTAACAACAGGTCAGTTGCCCAGCTTCACTTCATCAGGACCAGGATGAGGGTAGAGAGTGCACGATCCCCCTTTAAAGGCCAATTGAAAGAATGTTTACAAAAAACAAAACAAACAGTTCACTTCCTGGGGGAAGGAACCATCAAGATCCTGATGATACCCTCTCCCCCCTGGGTTCAAAATAGGGATATGAAAAAAACAAATGTATTTAAGGTGCTACAGGATTCAGCAGCATAGGCCCATAGCATTGCCAACATGGCACTTTATTCATGGCTGACACAATTAGACTCAAAGAGCCCGAGTGGCCTCTGCCCAGAACTTGAAGAACCAATACTGCTTGCTCCATAAATACCAAGACGAAATTATACATCTTCAACTTAAGATGGTGAGTGAAATCTATTGTGTGGATGGGTCAGGTCCCACTATGGTATGTTACAAAACCACAAAACATGAGGCTTTCATCTCATACATTCAAATAATGCAGAAATCCCATGTTTGTTAGAACTGTTGAACTTCTCCTCTGTGGAACTCCCTTCATAACTTACCTCGATAATAATAATACAAATAACTTTATTGAATAGCACCTTTCAAAAACAATATTATAAAGTGATTTTGTGAGATTTGTTTCTTCTTTTCTATGAATGGTCAAATTTGAGGCAGCCAAAACCAAAATGTCAAAAATGTCCAGACTTTCTGTCCCTAGTATCATCCTAGCTCCAAACATACAGGATCCCACATTTCTTATGGTGCAATACCATCGTGTCTTTTGTTAGACCCTATCTACTTGCAATCACCAGTGTTTTTCCAATTCCACACCACACACAAACTCAAGCTTTCTCTTTACTCGGCACAATCTGCAGTCAAAGTCCAAGATGAGAACACCTTGATAACATCAGCATTGTCTCATCCGTCCTCGTCTGCCACTGCACAACAGTTAGACTGCTGATTGATCAATCGCACTTCACTGTCATCGCCGTGTTATGGCAGCATTCTCCAAAATCAAATCTGGTTTTATGATTAGCAGTGTGGTTAGATTTAGTTGTTGCATTTTAAAAATGAGACTTACACAACATAACAGGTTATTTGAGGTTATGGAACATGTATTGATGGGATGGCAGGTGTATAGTCGCGTTTTTTTCCATGGTTATTATTGCTTGTAATGATGCGGCCTGGGATCAGTATAAATGGTTCCTGACTTTCTGTTTGCTTATCCTGTTTGTCTTTAAGCTGAAGCATCTTTTGTTTACATAATTGTGTACTAGGTTGCGGTGGTACTCTGTATGGAGACCATGGCTCATTCTCAAGCCCCAACTACCCAGGCACCTATCCGAACAGTACCCACTGTGAATGGGGCATCATGGCACCCAGAGGTCGTGTGGTGACCATCACATTTGCCCAGATCAGCATTGATGACCCTGGAGATTGCCAGAACAACTTCTTGAAGTTGTATGATGGCCCAGATACCTCCTCACTGCCTGCCGGACCTTACTGCGGAGTGGTACGTAACCCAAGAAAGCAGTCACTTCTTCCCTTGTAATGCAAACGTAAGCCCTATATGCACAGGACTGGTGACCTCTAGTAATCTGTCATAATTACAGAGGTCGTCTGTGATCTTAATCCTGTACGAATCTGCCACATCCATAATTCTGCCATATTTTAAAGATGTCACATGATAATTTAAGTCCCGTGGAAATCACAGTGATTTGGGTCGGGGGTTTTCTTCAGCAAGGTTTTCATTTTCTCCGTGCCTTTTTTTCTGCCTTTTTCCTGGTCGAGAATTCTGGTTAGCAACGATTCTAAATGAAAGTTTTGACAGCATCTTGTGTGCAAATTCAGGAGGACCATCTCATTACATGGCATAGAGGTCTTTATGAATGATATATAAACATAAATAAGCTTTTATGATGTGATATTATATTATCAAATATATATATATGATATCGTATAATATTATTAATGGAAGCAGATGTGTCCCAGAGCCTTGACATAATATCCGGAGGATAATGTCAGTAAAATAACAAAAGGAAGATGCAGACTTTATTTGTCCTGTGTGAAAAAGACGAGGAGGTGTGATTTGTAAATTCCGTGAGGTCCCCTGGTAATACTGGTCCCACACAAATAGCGTTTTAGTGGAATATTTATGTCCTTCAGAACATTAATATCTCAAACGACTATCTACAGTATGTAAAGAAGATATAGAGCAGTAATGTCTACCTGTCTCTCTCTCCCTCTGTGTGTGTTGTTATCAGAGCTGGTGTTTTTAGTCAGCATGTGAATGGCCCCGAACGTTAAAAGAGTGCTAGCAGCAGCTAATATTTACAGTCAAATCAACAGTGCAGGCTGCTGTTGTGAAAGCTGGTCTGGAGTCAGTACATCAGAAAACCATGCTGTTGAAACTACTACAACTCCTGCTGTCTGTCCGAACGTAAATATTCAAACAGTGTGGTTGAACTAGTCCTGCTTTGTGTAGCCTGATGAAGAGAATACAATCAGACAAAAATACATTTTATTTTACAGGAACATGACTGACATAATGTTTCATCTACATCTAAACTGGAATGATCAAAGGACACTGCAACATGTTGATACTCTTCATATTTACTTTTTATCATAACAGACATGGTCTATTACGTACACAATTTTCTGATTTATTTTACAATCACAATATAATGGAGATAAGAAGCAATAATGACATTTAATGAAATAAGTATATTTTAAATTGAATCGTTTTTGTTACGATGCTCGAGGAGATACCAGGATAACCAGATAGGAACCACAATTATTTGTAATGGCTTCCTATGCTATTGCAGGGTACATTATGGTAAAAATGGTAAATGGACTGTACTTGTATAGCGCTGTTCTCGTCTTCCGACCACTCACTACGCTTTAACACTACATGTCATCATTCACCCATTCACACCCATTCATACACTGATGATAGGAGCTGGCATGCAAGATGCCACCTGCCCATCAGGACTATCTCCCCATTCATACCAATTCATACACGCAGGACCAGCCTGCGGGAGCAATTTGGGGTTAAGTGTCCTCTTTATCCTCTGACTAAGGGATGACCCTGCTCCCACATTATGACCATAACATAGATTAAGCTCCATGTTTCTGTTTACTACTTGAAACAAAGAAGATCCAGCGTGGACAATGAATGAAATAAAACGGTGCAAAGGTTTTATACTGGAGAAGAGACAGAATAAACTACACTTTTTCATGTTGATTTTTCGTATCTGTTTAACCAATGAGTCCCATGACTCGCTGTCTCTGTGCCGTATTGGAGAATTTCTGACTGTGTGTTGATGAGAAAGTCCTTCAGGTTTCTCGGGAGCTTCCACTTCCCTCTAGATCCGTCCCCGTTTGTTGTGAAACACCAGGTCCGGTATTTTCTTTATTTTGCTGTGACAAATGGGAACAGCAAGCACCCGCAATGATCTGCCCTCACTCATTCTGAGGAAAGTTGAGTGGTCCAGTGTAAAACACAATCTGTACTTCATAACTTAACTTATATAATCATACCTTTAACTACAAACACACTTAATGAAGGCTAACAGATGAAAATCAGCAGGAAAAAGAGAAGTCTTTGATCGTCAATGAATGAATATCCCATATTTTGGCTGAAGTTTGCTTCATTCCTGTGGTATCAACCAGCAGCCACTCTGCCATTGTAACCTACATCGTGATCAAAGGGGGTATACAGTATAATCCTGTCATTATGATTTAAGCACTCTGCAGCTACTTTGCGTCTACAGTTATCAAGTGCATCTGTCACATGAAACCAGCAAGATCTTTAGAACCGTTAGTCAATTTTAGAAGCAATAGAAATGCTCCAAATCACGTATATTGCTCATTTACTGACTACACAGCTAAGCTGATGGAATCTGATTCGGGTACAGTGTGTAACACCACAGTTTCATCAACATCTTTTGTCTGATTCAGCGCTGATTTGACGTGTGTTGCACATGTGTGGGAAGAAATGCAAAAAAAAGGGGTTTCTGCTGCTCAACATGGAATATTGGTGAATACCAATATTCCAGCATGAAGGAGGCTATATGTGAGGCAATGTTAGTTAAATAGCCCGTTGGGCCTAATTTGAATCCCCACCAGGCCTTACAACCGGGTCTCACCGTCAGGTCTGTTCTAGAGACGACATACCAACAGCATGAGTACAGTTTCAATGAGTTTATTTGTATAACATGTCAAAGACATGAAAAAGTTCATAATAATTTGTATCAACACTTACTGTTCCTGTTTCAAAATAAAAGCCCCTCTAGCATCTTTCTGTGGACAGAATCCCTAGAACGTAGCAGTAGTTTTAGAAAAATAGTCAGTAAGGACTATGTCTGCGTTTGAATATACAAGGATGTTATTTGTTTCTGCTCTCTGTGTTGTTTGTGCAGGAAACCAACATTGCTCCGTTCACAGCCTCTTCCCATCAAGTCTACATTGTTTTCCAAGCCCAGTATGCCAGCCGACCTTCAGGTTTCAGACTCACATGGAGCAGCTGAAAGAATGCCCTTCAAGACTCACACACATGCAGACAGTTGCTGACTCATTTCCTAATCATGTTTTAAACCTGCCTCGCATTTATTTTTTAACCAAACTAATGTCATGATAATAATAATAAATCTATATTGACCTAACACTTACATGATTTGTCATTTGTCATTTCAGATGTTCAGTTTAGTTTTATTACATTTAAACCACTGACCTGCTGGTGCGCTAGACTTTACCAATCTTTTTGGACAGACAAGCATTTTTATAACCTATAATTCTATTAGAGAGATACATTTGATCATGGGAATGATACAGTGATTTTCAACCAGTGTGCCGTGAGAGATCGTCAGGTGTGCCGTGGAAAAATGTCCAATTTCACTTAATCGGTCCAAAAAAACATTATTTAGTTGCTGCAAATAATTTGCCATTGTTGAGCGTCTGAGCCTGCAACATAGTGGCTGGCCAAGTTATAAATACTCTTCCATGCCAGTGGGTGGCAGTAGGTAGTAGGTAGGTGGCAATAAAGACTGTGTTCATTTAAAACAGTAGAATTAATTCAACTAGAAAAAGCATTTCCTGCTGAAAATGCGTTGGAATGCTGAAAGCTGAAATGAATCTCAAAAACATTGCTGAAAATAGATATCCAATTTAAAAAAAATTGCAAAAAGCTGAATAATTCAAACAGTTGAAAGATTACAAATATGAAGTTATGTCACCCCTCTCCTGAAAGAGCTGAACATTTTGATATTCGAACGGTTTCTGTAGCTTAAAAGAATTCCAGCAGTAGTGATATTTGTTGTAGTAGTAGTATAAGTATTATTCGCAGTATAAGTATGAGTAGCATTTGAATAAGTACTAGTTGTAGCAGTAGTGATATTTGTAGTAGCAGTAGTAGTAGAAGTTGTCGTCGAAGTATTTGTAATTAGAAGAAGTAGTAGAAGTAGTAGTATCAGCAGTACTAATAGCTGTAGTAGTATAAGTACTGGTTATTAGTACTGGTAGTAGCAGGAATAGCAGTATTAGCAGTTGTGGTATCAGTAATAATAGTAGTGGTAGTGGTAGTAATAGCAGTAGTGGTAGTAATAATATTTATGGTAGCAGTAATAGCAGTAGCAGTAGTAGTAATAGTAGCAACAGCAAAAGTTGTAGTAGTAGTGGTAATACTAGAAATATTAGCAGTAGTAGTAGTTGTCGCAGTATTAGTTAGAGCATTCATTATTTCAACAAAAAAGCCTAATTTTGAGCGAAACGTTTAAATACAGAACAGACATTTTTACTGTACCAATTAAGAGATATTTTAAAGTAAAAGTCATACATTTGTACCAAGAAAATATCCAACAACTGAATATTAAAGTGTTCTAAAAAGTATTTCCTCAATAATTCCAGACAATGACTGATATGTATGTGTTGAGGACATTGTTGACTCCGCCCATTCTGAAAATTAGACATTTTAATGTACCAATTCGGAAATATTTCAAAGTAAATGTTTTGAATCGAGAAAATATCTAATAAATGAATATTTGAGGTGTAATAAAAAGTATTTTCTCAATAATTCCAGACAATGACTCATACATAATACCGCCTACAGAATTAATGGGATCGACCTCAAATTTGGTCAGGATGCTCTTCAGACCTTTGTGATGACCAGTTATGAAATTCGTGAGTTTTCATCGAAGAACCTTGACGTGGCGAGACGGCCATTTTGCCTCATTCGGCATGAACAATAAAGTTGTTATAACTCCAAGGTACGTTATTCAATCTGCAAAAAATTACATATGCATGATGCTCCTTCAAGTTTGAGCATACATCAATCGCAACATTTTTAATAACTCATAGCGCCACCTATTGGCAAAAGGAAATGTCATATTTTATACTTTTATTTACTCCTCCTAGACAGTTGACCAGATCAGTCTCACATTTGGTAAGAAAAGCCTTAAGACATTGAAGATGCTTCATCGTGAATATTGTGAGTTTTCGTTGAACGCTATTGCCGTGGTAACGCATCATTCGCCATGAAAAATAAGCTGATGGTCAAGTTGCTTGGAATGCTCAAAACGTCATGGAACTTTGTACATGTGTCATAGGACACGGAAAGGCATATTTTACATGGGTTTTTGGCTTTTCCATTTTAAATTGCCTTCATAGCGCCCCCTACAATATTTCAAAAGAGCAGCTTGGCAAACCCCCATGTCTAAATTCATTGGTCTAGGTGACTGAATGGCTGGCATTTTCTCATTCATTCTCTCAGAGCCGCCATTTTACTCACACACACAGAGGGGGAGACGGACTGTAGAGCTGCTGCATATTTCAATGGATTAGATGCGTTTTTCGTCATGAAAACCAGCAAACAATTTTGTGTTTTGTGACAAGTTGATGTTGTAACCGCACTTTAGCAGGTTGATGGCGAAAATAGGTCTTAGATGATTAGACCGAATATCACCCAGTTTTCAACTGAATTTCAACAAGAAATCAATGTAGAAATCTTGGTTGGTGCTCACTGGGATAACTATTCTATACAAACAATAAAAACTACACAAACTATTCAATGAAATCAATAATTTCAAATTTTCTTTGGTATTTGTGTCGAATACAGAAATACAATGATGATTGCTGGGTAACGTGTGATGATGTTGTCAATTCTCTACTTGATCATGTGACAAAACAATATGATGGTGTGTATGTGTATCTGCGTGTGTGCATGCGTCATAACTAGTAGGGTCCACTAGGGTCCGTCATAATAGTGTGCACTTGGACTCATCGTAACTAGCTTACGCTTAAGCATGAAACTTTCTCCTCCTCTCCAAGTCTGTAGCTGAAGTGGTCTGTTGTGACGCTGGTACGTGAAGACATGTAACCCAACCACTTTGTGCCTAACCCTAACTCTGAGCAATGAAATGATCACTTATGTCTGATCATGAATACAGCTGGTGAAAACAGAGACCACGAGTAACATAATGCTGCTATTCAGTTGAGAGTAGATTGGGTGGAGTCTGTGTGGGAAACAATGTCTGAGGGGAGGAAAGGAGGAAGGGAGGGGGTAATGTGAGGAGTCCACAGTTACACCGTTCTACACCTGCTCAGTTTATTGTAACTACTTCCCTACATGAAGTAAAAGGGGGGGGGCAGGATAAGGGTTATTTACCCTTCAATTTTGAACTGATACCAATACCCAACGGTACCTTTTCTAAGGTACTCTCTACAGCAGGGGTGGGCAATTGTTTTTCTCAAGGGGCCACATGAGAAACAGGGACTGTTGTGGAGGGCCGGACCAATAGACTGAACTCAATCCTGCTCAATACTATTCCACCTCTTTAATAAAAGCAGTATGTTGTATGTTTTTGATGAGCTGTGAGTGGTAAGAGTAAATTTTATGATCAGTGGTGGAATGTAACTAAGTACATTTGCTGAAGTACTGTGCTTATGTACAAATTCAAGGTACTTTACTTGAGTATTTGTATTTTATTTAACTTTGTACTTCTACTCCACTACATCTCAGAGGGAAATATTGTACTTTTTACTCCACTACATTTGTCTAACAGCTTTAGTTACTTTGCACATTATACTTTTTCAAACCTTTCCTAACTACCCAAACTGAACAACAGAGTATAAAGGAGTTAAAATGAGCTCCACCTAAAACATCTGCAGCAGGAATGATGATCCAAACAAATATACATTTGTAATATTCATATATAACAGTAGAACACTGACAGGGATCACGTTTTTGCAAAATTAGTACTTTTATTACCATAACTATTACTACACCAATGACCTCTTTCTGTTTTTCAGTTCAGTGCGAGAAATCTAGTCTTTGAACAAGTTCACTGTGTCAAGAAGAGTTGAGCCCACAGAGCTGCCTCGGTAACATGCTTGCACATTCAAGGGAGAGTCAGGATATAAAAGCACAAAGCATATACTCAGAATAAAGTGTAATCAAGAGATAAAGTGTATGAATTATATAACGAAATGTTTAATCAATATATAACGAATGTTTAATGCATAGAGTGATTTAACAAATGTAAAAACTGTTTAACAAATGTTCTGTGTGACCGGAGCTGCGATGTATGAAAAGTGTTTTGTCAGGATGAGTTGGCAAAAGACTAAGGATAGGAACAGATGTTAATGGGTGGGGTTATGAAAAGACTGTCGCAAGAGATGAGTCATAGAGGCATAATACAGGATAAAGCCTGGACTTGTCCGGACATGTTCAGGACCCAACGCCCTCTCCAGTGGGTGGGGGTGATGAGATCATGTATTGAACAAGAGGGGGCCGACAAAGCCCAAATGATGGATAAAAGGAGACGTTTGCAGGCAACACACTGGGATTTCGACACGGGCGCCGTCCAAGTGCGCCGATGAGGAGATACGGACGATCGTAACTGATGTATTGAGGACTTCGTCTCTGTTCACGGAAAGAAGACCGCTGTTCGTGGACAATAAGATTTAAAGACGGAGGTTTTCTCTCCCCACTGCTCGACTCTTAACATCTGGACAACGGAGAAGACGCAGCAGCCCGAGAAAGACTTTGTACTGAGTTTTCAGGACTGTTGAACGGACTTCGCTGCGAGAGCAGGAGGACTGAGGGTCCGGCCAGACCTTCGCTCCTAACAACTCCAAAAGAACCTTTTCATCGCACCATTGAATATCCAGCTCCAACCGAGCCGTCTCGGCATCTAAAACTAATGAGTATAATCGAAGAAGAAAATTAAAGTAACGAATCAAGTGTAGTAACGTTTTATGTGAGCTGTAGCTTAACCCTTGCAAACTAACTAAATATAACCTGCAATAAATATCTAATCTGCATTTAAAGTAAATTTCTCAAGTGCATTAATTTTCTCAGGTAGTAAAAAGTTCCTCGTGGCAGTAAAAAGTTAAAGCCATTGTATGTCTAACAACTGAGTTCTGAAAGGTTATCCTAGAGACCGAATCCACTTAACAATCCCTTACGGTTTTAGAATGAAGTAATCCTAGCCGTTAAAACCTAACCTGGCATTTACCAAGAGCACGGATCCAGAAGAGGGAAGCTGCCATAACCGACGCGACTGGTGGGAGCGCCCGGGGTCAGGACTGGTCTCTCGGCCGAGCGCGCTCAGACCGGAGGAAGCAGGGTAGACGTCGGGAGTAACGGCAGTTAGCGGAGCCAGGCGAGTTCCCTCGCAAGAACACCAGCTCGACAATCTTTTAATAGAGAGCTGAGTCAGTAAGTAGCCCCGTATCGGGCCAGAAGTATCCCAGGATCTAACAACTGAAATCAGGCTGAATGTGTGAGGCGAGATGTGAAGGACAGCTGACAGGTGATGTCAGTGAGAGAGTTTCTGGATTTGTTCAACTTCATCACAGAGAATGTTTGTTCACAGATGTAGGTAGATCTAAAGAGAACCAACATCTTCTGAGCATGCCTCCTCATGTGTTTAAAGTTCTCTTCTTTGAGAGAAGAATAAAACTCCAGCAGTGATACTGCCTTAAAGTGCTCTGCCAGTCAATGAGTTGGAGCTGAACATCACTGGGAGCATGATCCACACTGCACGTGAAGGGAGAAGAAATCATGTTTCACTCTCAACTGTTTTGAAGTCTTGAAATGGCCTTGTAAACTCACCATGCAGTACCCCTAACATGGATGAGTACTTGTGGAGATGTTCAACTGATGGTGTGGCTTCTTTCAGGGTTTGCAGATGGGTGAGAGTGTTACCTGCATCTGGCTTGAAAGAAACTGCAACTTTGTCATGAAAGCCTTCACCAGGCTGCATGTCATGTGCAAAGAGGTCCTTGCCTTGCAGTTTGGTATTCAGATCAGTCATTAGTGCAGTCGAGTGGTGGGCCGTCAGGGCCAGCTAAGCCTTCTCTGCTGGACTAAACAGAATCACAAAGTTATAGCTATTTTATAATTTAATAATTTAATAATAATAAAGATTCAGCCCCTATTTCTCTATGCTATGCGAACCTGAGGACGCCGAACGTTCGGAACGCCGAACGTTTTGAACAATAACAAAAAAGAGCTGATTCCGAACATTCCTGGCATTCCGAACGTTCCCGGCGTTCCATACATTCCCGGCGTTCCGAACGTTCCCGGCATTCCATACGTTCCTTGCGTTCCGAACGTTCCCGGCGTTCCGAACGTTCCCGGCGTTGTGTGTGTTTTGGTTTTAGTGATTAAAGGGCCCCAGGCAAATGCTGTCTAGCTATACTTTCCCCCCCCTTCTGTAACTGAGAATGTTGGTGTTGGCAGTGGTAGAAACTGTACTTAAAACTTTTTCCCTGAATTTAAACTGTTAATAGTAAAACTATGTATACTGTACAGTAAAAGCCCAGCATTCAAATGTTTACTTCAAGTGAAGAGTGAAAGAGAGGCATTATCAGGACAATGTACTTAAATGTATTTAACGTCTTGTTCAAGGTGGAGCTTTGAATTCAAATATGATGATGGATAGTGTAATGACTAATAATGCATCATATTTTAAGATGATATGTGGCTCATATGGGATTCATCAATTAAAGTCTGGATCTGGAACTCAAGGTTATCACGTTTATTGTGTTGCAACTAAGTCTTGCATCAAAATGTGTAATAGTTATGTTGGTTCACAGCGCAAAACCTATTTTCCCAATTATGCCTGTTAAGCATAGATGTGGCTCTAAAATTATGAGATGCCAAAGTTACTTGGCCTGTTCTTTTCTTTTGGCCTGCGTCCACGTCGTGTGACTGCAAACAATCTTTTTGTGAAAACAAAACAGTAGACATTAATTCGTTTTTTTATTGATATTATCATTTTTATATTATTGTCATTTTTGATAATTATTTTAATTGTCAATTCTAGTATTATTGATAGTTTGGCTGTTATTGATATTATTGGTATTATTGAAACTGTTGTTTATAAACTAAACTAAACTGGGTAGAGCCCTGGCCTAATCCTGCAGGCGTCAAAAAATCAAGCGACAGACAACCTGCACACCACATTACCAGGGTCATCAAGGAGCATAGGGACATGTAAGTGTATAAAGCCCAGAGGAAGGGAGTTCAGATGCAACACAACAGACACCCAGCCACCTTTTTTACCAATCCTGTGTTGTTACAGTGAGCACAGACACTGAAAGGAGACGGACGTGTCCAAAAGATCGAACTGTATGACCGGGTAATGCGAGGACCACGATGCTGCCATACATACGACTTCAACACTCACACCACCGGACAAAGAAATCTCCCCTTCCAGTTATTCGTGAACCCGTACTTGGTTAAGATCCTTTTCTCTGGAAGAAAATCCTGTTTCGAAGCCACCTCAACATCGATGGTGGTGAACCAATTACCCGGCTGATACAGTTACAGTAACCACTTGATGGTTGACATATGGAACGTCTTGCTGGGCAATGCACCAGACAGATAGATAGACAGATAGATATAAACTTTAATCATCCCCAGGGGGAAATTAGTTTGTAGCAGCAGCAATTTACAGAGTAAAATATAACGTATGGAATGCACAATATATATAGTACAATAAAATAACAGAGCAGATATTGAATTTGAAGGAATAGATTAAGGCTATTCTTACCAAATTTGAAACTCATCAGGTCACCTGGCTAGGAGGTATGAAGAAAAGTATAAAATATGACATTTCCTTCAGCCAGTAGGCGGCGCTATGAGTTATTGAATTTTTTTCAATTGAAATATGTTCAAGCTTGAAGTAGCATCATGCATAAGAAGTTTTGTGCGGATTGGATAATGTACCTTGGAGTTATATATATATATATGACTTATAAGAATTTATTTTTTCAAGAACAGTGAGGCAAAATGGCCGCCACACCACATCAAGGTTCTTCGAACTTTTAATCACAAAGGTCTTAAGAACATCCTGACCAAAGGAGAAGTTGATGGCATAAATTCTCTAGGAGGAGTTCGTTAAAATACGAAGGCTGAAATCGGCAAAAAGTGACAAAAAGCACAGCTTTGCGGGTTTGCTGTAGCGCCCCCTAGTGGTTTAATGCAAAACAATTATCAGGGTATGTTACAGCATGCGATGTGCACATATGCTGCAAAATTTGGAATTTTAGGACAAATGGTTGAGAAGTTATGTTTATTGATATTTAGCCACGCCCCTACCAAGTTTATTGGTCCATATCTTGTAAACGCCAAGAGATATCAGAAAGCTTTTGATAGCTTTTGATGAGGTAGATCCATTAATGATCCACAGCAAAGTTGGTAGTAATGAGACGAAGCATGTAGGAGGAGTTTGCAGAAATGTGTTCTACACTAAATTCAAAAATCTGGCGGAAAATCGAAGCAGGCGGAGCTTAGGGGTCTGATTGGCTTTTTTGTAGCTCTAGCTCAAGTGGACATGTGTGTCAAATTTCAAGTTAATGGGACATACTGGCCGAGGGGCGTCGCCGGTCCGACTTGTAGGGAGCGCTAGAGAGCCATTTCTGAACACAGAAAGATGCATTCTTTTTCAGATGCCTATATTCACCAGGCCTGACAAGTCCCCAAACTTGGGTGAGTTTTCATGCATGGCAAGTCCTCCAACCATGCGTACGTTTACCCCAACGGGTACAATATCAATAGGGCCTATCAATAGGCCCAACGTCGGTTGCTCGGGCCCTAAATATGGGACCAAGCCTCTCTTGTTCGAGCTTAGCTCGAACAAGAGTGGAACTAAAAGCACTTTTATTTTGAAAAAATAGGTCCATCCCTTGTTTCCTATTAATATACAGTGAGAGTTGAGCCTTTTAGTTAAAGAAATAGCCTTATCCTGAGTGTCCTGTTAAGATACAGTTACTCGACGTGGATTTTATTCTTAACAGGTGACATTTATGATGTTTAGAAATGAGAAAGTTGTTATTATGGATGATTTTTAATGTTCACATTTGTTGTGCAAATCATCTGTTGGCCTTAATCCTATAAAATAAGACAGGATATTAACTGTATTAATCCGGAAGGAAATTCTTGTGCCAGAGATTGATGGAAAAAAAATGAGTACAAATGTAAAATATTAATAAATATTTATTATATAAGAAGTAATACTGAGTGCAAAATAGAATAGCAATAAGAGTAAGATATGTTAGTAAAATCAGTAAACTAAAATAGAAAAAGTATGTAAAAAAAACCCTTAAAATAAAGATTCAGAATAAGACTGTCTGTCTGATGTCAGTAGAGAGGATATGTTAAAAGAAGGGGATATGACGGGAAAAGGCCCTTTGGCCTGCTGACTTCTTTTTCAATCCAGGGACAGACAGGAGCTGAATTCTGAGAGCAGAGAGTCCTGATTGGAGGCTAAGGTTTAAGGAGGCTAAGGTTTAAGGAGATCAGGCTCTTATCATTTCTGATGTACAGATATGAGAAAATGATTAGGGCTGATTTTGATGTTCCCGTTTGTTGTGCAAATGACTTGCCTTAGACTTTAATCATGTATGCAACTTGTTGGCTTAATCCAATAAGATAAGATAAAATAGAACTTCATGAATCCAAAGGAAATTCTTGTGCCGGAGAGTGATCGAAAAAACAATATAGGCAAGGCAAGTTTATTTGTACAGCACATTTCAACAACAATGCAATTCAAAGTGCTTCAAATAAAACCATTTAAAGCATCAAAACATAAGGCAAAAGAAAAGGGGATTTAAAAACAATTAAGAACATTCATTGAAACATTAAAAACAGTCATTAAAACACTAAAAAGCAGTGTAAGAAATACAATACAGTAGTAAAATGCAGAAATGCAGGAAATTGATTCATATCCTTGAATCGGGTTCAATTAAAGGCAGCAGCAAACAGAAAAGTCTTCAATCTTGATTTAAAGGAGGTGAGGAACCTGCAGCTTTCTGGGACTTTGTTCCAGATATGTGGAGCAGAAAAACTGAACGCTGCTTCTCCATGTTTAGTTCTGACTCTGGGAACAGAAAGTAGACCGGTCCCAGACGACCTGAGGGGTCGGGATGGTTCATAAGGTAGCAGCAGATCAGAGATGTATTTTGGCCCTAAACCATTCAGTGCTTTATAAACCAACAGCAGGATTTTAAAGTCAATTCTTTGTTGGACAGGAAGCCAGTGCAAAGACCTCAGAACTGGAGTGATGTGACTCCTGGTCTTAGTGAGGACTCGAGCTGCAGTGTTCTGAATCAGCTGCAGCTTTCTGACAGACTTTTTACAGAGACCTGTAAACACACCGTTACAGTAGTTGAGTCTACTGAAGATGGACAAGTTTTTCCAAATCCTGTTGAGACATAAGTCCTCTAATCCAGGGGTTCTTAACCTTTTTGACCTCGGGGCCCAACTTTTCAAGTACAAAGTGTCCCGGGGCCCACTCTGACTATATGCATCAAAAGCCAGAAAACCTGTAGGTCATACAGAAACAGAGCAGTGGGCCTTTGGAGTCAGTAAAAATTTAAGATTTTTGTCCGCATAAAATAAAAAAGTATCTTTCAGTATAAATAACTGCCGGTGGCTATATCTGTACAGGTAAAGGACAGTGTAGGGCTGTAACTACACTATCAGTGAACAACTGCCTCAAATTTGAAGAAGATTGGACAAAGTATGACCATTCTACAGTGTTTCTTCCATGAAGAGATCCAGGCGGAGCTCTAAAAGGACATTTGGAGACCCAAATGGACACATGGTAACCAAATGCTATTCTGACACACTAAAGGTGTTTCTCCCTTTATATTTTGATATTATATTATTTTCCTTTTATTTTTAGCCTTTGCAAATTGCAAAACCTATGTATATATGGCCGAAGACATGGTGTGTGAGTAGCGGACTTGCTGTGCTTAATGGCTGCGACAGAGCGCACGAACGAGAATGAGAATAGCTCAGTTACGCAAGTCGTTGGTTGACGGCTTATGGAAGAGGAGGATAAGGTTTGTACTATAAGTACTAGCGTTTTCTGAAGCCAGTAGCTCCATGGTAACATCCACTAGCACGTTGTCGGGTCTGTAATGTGTCTTTTTCCGTCGAAATGCTGCAAGATACGACTTGCAGCGGTTATGGCGACTTTGGACAGTGTGTGTGTGGGCTCCTTTTGTGGAGAAACCATAAGAAATTAAAGAAAATCGATTTCTTTGCAAAGATGAGGATTTTGGGCATGCTGGGATACCAAACACGCACATGTTTTGTGACGTATTTGCGCAAACAAGCCGTAGGAACGGAAGGGGAGGGGATCGAGGATGCCGGTGTCCTCGCGGAGTTGAACAGGAAAAACCCTTGTCAAATAAATGTGATGATCACAAAGACATTTATGATCATGTGTATGTAAACCTGCATACACAACAATAAGCCCAACAGACTTTCCCACGAGCGTTGGATGTTTCGTCGCTTGGTGTCGCTTTATTTTTGAAGGCTTCAGTTCTTCGTTTGATAGCATTAGCCCACATTCCACACACTGAGCCCTCGGCTCTGCCTCGTTGCCTCCGTTCACAAAGCCGTACTTAAGAAAGTCAGGATTGTACTTGCGCACACATTTAGACTTTTGAGGGGTATGGCACCACTGTCGTCTTCATTTTTTCTTTTTAATAACTTATCCATAACTTTCGCTACAGGCTAGCGGCTAGCTGAGTGTCTTCTTCTGCTTATTGCAGCTTGTTAAACAACTGACTGAAGCATTACCGCCACCAGGTGGTGGAAAAGCTATATTGTAACTGAGCGTCTCATGGATAACAGTGATATCTCTGGTGTCTTCAATTGATAACCTATGCAGTCCCGCGTTCCACAGGTGCAAAACTGAAAGTTTTTCGCGGCCCTCTAGGTGGCGCTCGCGGCCCAATCATGGGCCCTATGGTGAAGAATCACTGCTCTAATCCTTGATATATTCTTCAGGTGATAGTAGGCTGATTTTGTAATTGTCTTGATATGGCTGTTCAGGTTGAGGTCTGAATCCATAACTACATGTAGATTTCTGGCTTGGTTTGTGGTTTTTAACATCAGTGATTGAAGCTGAGCGCTGACTTTCAATTGTTCGTCCTTGGTACCAAAAACAATTACTTCTGTTTTATCTTTGTTTAATTGAAGAACCCCCTTCTGAAAAAAACATCACTTGACCCCTCTGATGT
This sequence comes from Melanostigma gelatinosum, assembly GCF_949748355.1. Taxonomy (NCBI): domain Eukaryota; kingdom Metazoa; phylum Chordata; class Actinopteri; order Perciformes; family Zoarcidae; genus Melanostigma; species Melanostigma gelatinosum. Next base: position 2,097,857 of record NC_136653.1, read on the forward strand.
CAAGAACTTCAGACCGGTTTCTCTTCTACCCTTTCTTTCGAAAACACTTGAACGAGCTGTCTCTACTCAACTGTCTTCCTATCTCCACCAAAACAACCTCTTGGACCCCAACCAGTCTGGGTTCAAAGTGGGTCAATCGACTGAGACAGCCCTCCTTGCGGTGACGGAGTCGCTTCACGCAGTGAGAGCTAACTCTCTCTCCTCTGTCCTGATTCTCCTTGACCTGTCTGCGGCGTTTGACACTGTGGACCACCAGATCCTCCTCTCCACCCTCGAGGGGATGGGCGTCTCAGGCTCTGCACTCTCCCTGTTTGCATCCTACCTGACAGGTCGATCCTACCAGGTGACATGGAGGGGGGCCGTGTCGGAACCACGCGTGCTGACTACGGGGGTTCTGCAAAGCTCAGTCCTGGGCCCCCTTCTCTTCTCGCTCTACACAACATCTCTGGGTTCTGTTATTTCGCTCGCATGACTTCTCTTACCATTGTTATGCCGATGACACCCAGCTGGTCTTGTCATTTCCCCCCGGTGACACTCAAGTGGAGGCACGCATCGCTGCGTGCTTGGCGGACATCTCGAAGTGGATGACGACACACCACCTCAAGCTCAACCTGGACAAAACCGAGCTACTGTTCATCCCGGGAAAGGGTTGCCCTCACCGAGACCTGTCCATCACCATTGACAATACGGTGGTGACTCCAACTCGGGCTGTGAGAAACCTGGGTGTGACCCTGGATGACCAACTGTTGTTCTCAGCAAACATTGCATCGGTTACACGCTCCTGCAGATTCCTGCTCTACGACATCAGGAGGATTCGCCCCGTCCTCACTGATGTGACGGCGCAGGTGCTAATCCAGGCTCTTGTCATCTCCCGCCTGGACTACTGCAACTCACTACTTGCCGGAGCCCCGGCGTCGGCCATCAGACCTCTGGAGCTTGTCCAGAAAGCTGCAGCTCGCCTGGTGTTCAATCGCCCCAAGTTCTCCCACACAACTTCCCTTCTCCGTTCTCTACACTGGCTACCTGTAAGAGCTCGCATCCAGTTTAAGACTCTGGTGCTAGCCTACAGGGCAGTGAAAGGAACAGCTCCTTCCTATCTCCAGGCCATGGTCAAGCCTTACACCCCCGCCCGACCTCATCGCTCTGCTGCCTCGGGGCAATTAGTTGCCCCGTCGCTCAGAGGTCCCTGCGGCCGATCGACCCGGTCGCAGCTGTTTTCTGTCCTGGCCCCACAATGGTGGAATGAACTCCCCACTGACGGCAGGACAGTGGAGTCGCTGCCCATCTTTCGGCACAGGCTGAAAACTCACCTCTTCAAGAAGGCCTACCCTTAGCCTTCCGCTTAGCACTTACTTAGCATCTATTGTATTCATACTAGCTTATTGCACTTATTGTATTCATATTAGTTTGTGGTACTTATTGCATTAATTTGTTTCTGCACTGTACGTTGGCTCTGGTTTATGCCCTTAGATGCTTGTTTGAAGAAAGGAGATGTACTTATGACTTCTGGTGACTAGTTGTTCTCTCAAAAACCGATGTTGAATACACTTTTGCAAGTCGCTTTGGATAAAAGCGTCTGCTAAATGACTGTAATATAATGTAATGTAAGAAAATTCTGGCACATCCAGTTGCTGATTTGTTCAATGCATTTACCCAGCCCTTGTAATGCCCTGGTGATATAGTTATGTTCATTTGTGTGTCGTCTGCATAATTATGATGAACACATTTTTTTTTGATAAACACACTGATAACACACTTTATTTATAATAATAACCTAGCACGTTCTGTAAAGCCTAATGCTGTCATCTTTGATTCCAATTTAACTTTTGGTCATCATATCAAGAAGGTAATTCAGTCCTGTTTTCACCATTCTCTGGCTTAGAGAAAGTTATTCATGTGTTTATTTCCTCAAAAGTTGACGATTGTAATTTACCTGCCTAAACAACAAAGCATTTCCATGCCTTCAAGTTTTAAAACATTCTGCCGTCAAACTGTTTACTGGATCAAACAAAAGAGATCAGATAACCCCACGTTTTAGCCTAGGTCTAGCCCCACCATACATCTGTGAACTTCTATGCCCCTATATAACTGCAAGCAATCTTACTGTATATCGTAACAGAAAACTGTACTAATAGTCCCCCAATCTACACTGGATCTAAAAGTAAAGGCGACTGTGCTTTAGCTGGGCCCCATAACTCTGGAACTCAAAACCCTGTTGAAATTCGTCTTGCAACCTCGATTTATTTTAAATCACGATTAAAAACTAATTTCTATGAACTTGCTCTGTAGTTTGATTTTGTCTGTGTTTCTGGTTGTTTTGTATTATTTGTGAAACTGAACACAGCCTGATCCAAGGCCTGCTTTCATTGTTGGAGTAGTTAAACACTTTGTCAGAACTTCCTTGAGGCCAACCCAAAGTCCTTCTCCATTCTCTCCCCTAACTCCTCCCACACCTGGGTTTTTGCTTTGGCAACCTCTGTAGCTCTTCTGGCCAACCGGTAGCTGTCTGCTGTTTCCAGAGACCCCTGGGCCAGATGAGCCCAATAGGCCTCCTTCTTCAGCTTGACAGCCGCCGTCGCTGCTGGTTACAGCAAAGTTCTAAGGTTGCCACCCTGACAGGTACCAATGACCTTTTGACCACAACTCCTTGCAGCCTCATCAACAATGGGATGAGATGGTGTGCAATTAAGTTTGTGAGAAGCATATATATATATATATACTCTGCTGAAATCTTGACTCATTGTTAAAATAATTCAGCTGAATGGTCAGAGCTCTTTCCATAGTGTCTGTTCAATAAAATAATTCTGTAATGGTGTCATCACATAGTTTCTCAAGCATAGAGCTCTACTACTTGTTGCAGATTATTCGCTAATATTGCTCTGAATGGCGATTATGTCAACCCATTGTTTTACAACATAGAGGACAAGGTCTGTGTTGTAGCAAAATACAGCTTCAGTCAACAAACTCTAAAAATAATAGCATTCCTAACATGGTAAATTAACTGTACTTGTATATCTATTTTCTAGCCTTTCGGACGACTCAAAGCTCACCCATTCACACACTGATGGCAGGAGCTAGGTGCCACCTGCCTATCAGACTATCCACATTCATACACCGTAGGGGTTAAGTGTCTTGCTCAAGGACACATCGACATGGACTAGCGGAGCAGGGGATCGAACTGCCAGTCCTCTGACTGGTCTCCACTTAGCCACAGTCGCCCCCCACTTAGCCACAGTCGCCCCAACATCAAACCACAAACCTAAAGGAAGCAGAAGTGTATCTGTTTGCCAACCGATGCCTGCTATACTTCTCCTCAGCACAGCGGGGCAGAACACCTTTGTGCCAAGGCCAAGAAAGCTGCTTGATGCCTTTCCGCCACTTCATCTCATCCCTCCCTTGTTGGAGAGAGTGGGGTGGGAGCAGTTGTTGGTCATTCTGGTAACCTCACGTGGTATGCAGAAATTACTCTGATAATGGCATCCCAGCCCTGGACCGTCACCAATTTCTGGGGGCTCCGTCTCAGGAGATGGATGGGCTTGTTGCCCAATCTGGGCCATCCTTTTCATGCTCAACTTCTGAGAGGGACAGGCTGACGGGGGCTGAACTGTCTGTACAGTTGGTGCAGACCAAGGTAGCAAGAGCAGGGTCTGTCATTACTTGTTACAAGGTAAAGGTGTCAGGGTTCCAACGTTGGTGCTACGAAAGGAGGCTAGATACCTTTTCCTGTGCAGTTGGTTCTATTGTCTGCTTTTTGCAGTGTTTGATAAACAGAGGGCTTTCTCATGCCACTGTTTAAGTGTATGAAACAGTGATTTATTCCTGCCACAAAGGTTTTCGCTACGGGTTGGTATTTGATCAGCCTCTCATGAAGTGGTTCTTGCATGGGAACAGGAGACAGATCTCAGTGATGCATGCATCCGCAGAGAGGACTGTTTGTGCTTGAGGCTTTGGTGAAGGTCCCCTTGACCTTCTGCAGCACTTTTCTCTAAAGGCATACTTTTCTCTAAAGGCATTGTTGTTCAAGACAGCTTGCTGCACTGACCTTAGCTAAGAGAGTGTGGGAACTAACCACCCTGTCGGTGCATTCCAGTTGCTTGCTGCTTTGTGCAGGACTACCCCCATCGGATACACTGAAAGGCTTTGTGAGGGCATCTGCCTAGCATATAGGCAGTCAGGAAGAGAACCTCCCAGTGTAGTACGCACACACTCTAAACGCAGCATAGCAGTGTGCGGTGGGGTGAGTGTCGAAGACATATGTAGACGTTGTAGTCGATGCTTTGTCGGTTCTATCTCTTAGACATGACGGGCATATATTTTTGATCCTTCGTAGATTATTTGCCACTGCTGCTTTTTTAGGATACTTTGCTTTGTTGACATTATTTGTTTAGGTTCATTTGCTTTGTTGTGTTGTTTGTGTATATTTTGGTTTCTTGCCCCAAGACTTTTATGCTTCGTGTCTGATGGTAATTTATTGTTTTTCCATTTTTCAATCTTCAAATCTTCTTTTGTGTGTGGTGGGGATGGGGAATGGTAATCCAAAATGTGACAGGATATAAAAGCAGGAGAGTTCCATCATGTGTGAGGCCTGGTAGCTAAATGAGTTTAACTCCTTTAATGCTTCCTTCGATCTCCTCAACAAAGAGTCAGCTGTCAAGTCTGCTCCGCCTCCACAGGACCGCCCACTGTTAGTATCCACAGAGGATTTTCTTAATACCGTATCATCAGTTTGTCATGTTGGCCCATTTACCTGTCTTTGCGACCCTAAGCCTGTCAAGCCATTTGTCCAGTGGGCCAAGGCATTTGGCCAAGTATGTTTGGCTGCTGATGCAGTCCAGTGGTAGGATGTCATTGTTGGCTCCCACCCTCAGCACTGGATCAACTACAATGTAACCACCACTCACTTTCTCTTTGTCCCTGTCAAAAAGAAAAGAGAACAACTCACAATGGAGGCATATCAGTAAATGCATGAACATGTAAAGGACTGGACATGCAGGTACATGTAAATAAGTAGCTGTAAATGATGGTCAATTCAATGGTTGATGGGACAATAGTCGATTTTTTTTGTGCTGGGATAGACGCTGTGACAAAGGACGACCTCTGCTGACTGTTTTCTGAGAAGCAGCCGAGCAGGAACCACATTTCCTTCCGTGCTCATGGAAGAGGGAGGCAGACATCTGCTTGCGGAATAAGACGAGCGGCATTGAGTTGGTGAAAAGGTTTTCAAAAAGTGCCAGTGCGAAAAGACTGTGGTGTCTGTAAATATATATAAATAGTGTTTTATGTGCCCCGTTCTGGGTTTTCCTTTCAAAGTCTCTGTGTGTGCAAACAACCAAACCACACACACTCATTTTTTATTTAAAAAGAATTCTCAAAGGAACATCTTTTCTGGAGGGCATTCTAAACGATTCCAGTGGAATTATACAGTACAACCTCACAGGCGCACACTCCATACAAAACCTCCGTTATGGTTAATCAAAGCGAGTTTCAGTCTTGCTGGTTACATGCAATCATGATCAGTAGTACAGTAGCATTATCGTGGCCCTATGACTTCAGGCTACCAACTGTGTCCCAACAGAATCCAGAGGTATACTTTTTGTCATAGCTCAGGTGCTTTGTCATTCAAATTCTTCTTCCTGACTTCATGTCATTGTCTTCTGTAATCATTTTGGCAGTTCGATCCCCGGCTTTGCTAGTCCATGTCGATGTGTCCTTGGGCAAGACATGGGAATGAATGTTAGTTAGAGTCCTGATGGGCAGGTGGCAACTTGCATGGTAGCCCCTGTCATCAGTGTATGAATGGGTGCATGATGACATGTAGTGTGAAAGAGCTTTGAGTGGTCGGAAGACTAGAAAAGAGAGATATAAGTACAGTCCATTTCGAAAGAAATAAGTTCACATTTTAGTTCATTCTTTGGGTCAGCAGTCCATGAATGTTAAGTGTGTTGGTATTGTAGCACCTAGTCACCACAGAGATCCGTAAAGGCACATACACACAGGAAGCAGTGTTATAAAAATATAAATGCTTTATTGGTACAAACTATGTGGAGTAACCAGTGACAGCTGGTTTAGCAGGCAGGAGGAGTTCACAGACCAGGCGATAAGATAGGTATCACAAACAATTTAAAGCCAAATAAACAAAACAAAAAGACCAAGGCAGCGTCCCACTAACTAGAAAAGAAATGAAAACAAAAACATAAGTACTCACCAATAACTGCCAATAACCAGAAAACCAACCCAAAAGATTATACTTCCACACACCTGTTCAGCCACCCCCACTTGGATTCCCCCCCAGCTACCATTGGGTGCACTGCTCAGGAAACTCTAAAATAACACAAATACACCATTACATATTCCTTAATTATACTGAATTTCCCCAGCACATGAAATACATAAAATGACATATACCTGAAACAGCCATCCCCCAAACACACGCTGTCCCCTCCGTAACTGATGCCTCTCAGACACTGCGCTACTGACGCAACGTATGCGGCCTCACCATACGGCTCCGCTTGTTGTGGGAGAGAAAGCAGGTGGACTCTCCCCCCCCGCTTGTGGCGGCGGAGACAGAGAGCAGATTCAGCACAGTCGCTCGTGACGGCGGAGAGAAAGACACAGGACGCGAGTTGCCAGCAGGTGCCTCTTTTCACCTAATCAGGACTGTGCACCTCATTACCGGTCCGACGGACCCAATAGTTACACCCAGTCAGTTCCACTTGGTTACAGTATGATGAGTAGTAATAAAATATGAAGTATATAATACAATTAACACTTTTCATTGATCAGTGAATATAATAATGCAGTAGTGGTGACAAAGCAACTTACCCGCAGGAAAAGTAGTACTGATAGGATCCAGCCACCGTTAAGTCCAGTTTGCAGTATTTATCACGGTCATCCTCCCGCTCGTTCGGGTAGACCCAGTCCAAAGGACGGAACTTCAGGCACTCAAACTTGAGGCCTTTTGCAGGGTAGTTGGTGTAGACCTTGACAGACTTACCCTGGAGGGTAGGGCCAAGACGGACCTGCAGCTCAAAGCCTGAAGACAGTTGTAGAAATGAGGATGACTAGAATACACTGTTACTCCCCAGAGAGTCGATGGGGTATTGTCAAGAGGAAGATGAGAGACACCAGACCCAACAATGCAGATGAGCTGAAGGCCGCTATCAAAACAACCTGGGCTTCCATAACACCTCAGCAGTGCCACAGGCTCATCGCCTCCATGCCACGCTGCATTGATGCAGTAATTCATGCAAAAGGGCCCTGACCAAGTATTGAGTGCATACTGTATACTGTACATGGATATACTTTTCAGTAGGCCAATATTTCTGTATTAAAAATCCTTTTTTTAAATTGGTCTTATGTAATATTCAAAATTTCTGAGATACTGAATTTGGGGTTTTCATTAGCTGTAATCCATAATCATCAAAATTCAAGGAAATAAATGCTTGAAATATATCACCCTGTGTGTAATGAATCTATATAATATATGAGTTTAACTTTTTGAATTGAATTACTGAAATAAATTAACTTTTCGATGATATTCTAATTCATTGAGATGCACCTGTTCAACCTAAAATAAAGAACTTTACTCCCAGTGCAACGTCCTGACTAAATAAAAGGTGAAAAACGTCAGAGAATGCCATATTCAGATAGCCTTACATTATGTGTGCATTGAATAGACGAGAATGTAAAACAGTGACCCAGTTGGTAACAAGACTGCAGGACCACACTTTTAAAGGTTACACATGTAAGAAATGGTGTGTGTTGTATTTTTCTGCTGCAGGACACTCGTACAGTTGCATTGTATTTCAGCTAACAATGTAATGGTGCTATTGTGGTGTAATGTCGCAGCAGTTATTAACATGCATGGTTAAAGTGCAAAGTAGTCCTACCTTGTTCCAGACGGAACAGAGCGCGGTCCAGTCTCTCCATGTCACTGTCACTGAGCAGCAGCAGTCGCTTCCCTGTTCGATTTAGACTGCTTTCCTGGCGGGAGAGACAGAACTGACATAGCATGGTAACATGAGACAGCTCTCTCAGGATGAGAGAGAGCGGGAATGCACACCAGTGTTGGAGAGGTGTTTACCACAGTGAAAACACAAGTGTAAAGGAAAAATGCAAGCAATTATTTCATGATTTACCAACATTTTGACATCACTGTCTTCTTCAGGGAATTAAGGAACAGAAACAGCTCCACAGGTATTAAATAGGGATAAGACACAGGTGTGCTCAGTCATGGGGAGGGGTGTCCTCAATCAGATTCACACATTCAACTACCTGTCTCATTGTATTTAAAAGTCACAGAGAAACAGTTTGATAAAAAAAAAACAGGTTGTACGGCCATCAAAATGGTTTACATATTACCATCATAAAAGTCTAGAATGCAGCCTTATGAAGAAACACAGCATTAGGGCAGACATAATAGATACTATTTAAGGTCCAATTAGGTTCCTAAAAGGACACCTGAAGGACATAATATCTCAAGTACACTTATTAGGAATATAACAGATATATTAGACACAAATTTGGAAAAATATCATAAAAATACAGAGAAAGAAAAAACTTTTTAATTACAGAACGAACAAGGAAGTAGAAAAAGCTGAGGACAGAGATAAAGAAAAGGCATGTATCAGTGTATAGGCGATAAACTGATTAAGTCAAATTCAACGTTTCGGCCATTAGGGCCGAGAGTATTTCGGTAAATGAGAAAGTCACTTTTTCTATGCACATGTATACTGGAGAGCAGAGATAGCATGACCAGCCTCAATAAAGTGTGCTGCAATAGGGTAGGTAACATTTTTGCATCCTATGAAGCTGCTATGCACCCTAAGGGCACACTTATATTTGCCTACATATTCATCAAACAGGCATGAAATAATATAAAAAATGCCTTTCGTGGTGCAAGAAATAACCCCCTTGATGGGAATGTTCCCAGCTGAATGGGGGTGTTTATGTGCTGTGGAGGGATTTCTGGAGGCGCCTGGTCTGAATGTACTAGAGCAGGGATCCCAAAGTGTGGTGCGTGCACCCCTGGGGGTGCGCGAGCTGCCTCTAGGGGGTGCGCGAGAGGAAAAATGTAATGGTGGTCTAATGGTGTAATAATTAATATTAAATCTAATTTTCACAAAATAAAAACATGAATGTAACAGACTGTCTCATGTTTGTTGTTCTGGTGTTGACGATGATATGTCCCTTGAGGGTTGCCGTAGCGAAGGCGCAACCCCCGCCTCTAGTCAAAGGAGGAAATAATAATAAAGAGAGTAGCCATGGGCTGATACAAGATGTCTAATCTCCCGACTCAGTTACTACTGTATGATAAGTGCCCTTATAAACGAAACCAAGACGCTCGGTTACATGAATTATAAAAATTCCCCTTGTAAGATTTCAATTTAAAAATTAAAAACGTACAATTTAATAAATAAATGCACTTCAGCTCCTGCTGCCAGACTGTCTTTTACGTACACTAGCTAGCCTAGCTTGTGCAGCTAACGTCAGCTAACAGCTAACTTCATTCATTCAGCAACATTCATGCAAATATGATAAACTGGCTGAAAATCGGGGAAACTGTCAGGTGGGACATCTGAAGCCATCAGTCATAAAAGAGGAGAGGGACAGAGAGAGAGAGAGAGAGAGAGAGGAATCGGAGGCGAGAGGAACGGAGAGGTGCGTTGGGGAGCGACCGGGAGAAGAAATCGAACGGGAATCAGAGGAAGATGGGAAGGAGGAAGGGATTGCACAGACAAATGGGGAGCACATCGGCCCATCGCGGAGTCGAGGTAAAAAAGAGGAAACGAGAGTGAGCATCAGACTGGGAAAAAAAAGAGGAAATATGATGAAAAGTATCTGTGTCTGGGCTTCACTTGGATTGGCAACGCAGATTCCCCAAAGCCACAGTGCGTGGTGTGCAGTGAGGTTCTGGCTAATAGTCTGAAGCTCTTATTTACGTCGCCACCTGAACACCAAGCATGCCAGTGCAAGTCAAAAGCCCCTTACATTGTTTATATCGAAATTGGAGGAGTTACAAAACAGCCAAAAACAACTGCAGTCTCATTCTATGTATGGTTAATTGTAAATTAAATGTGATAATCTGCCTCTGAGTCTGTGTGTGTGTGCTCGGCATCCGTATTGCTCTTTAAAAGTGACTCCTTGTGTAACTGAAAGTTATTGAAACTTTGTTGCAGTGTTTCAGGGCGTTTTCACACCTTCAGTTCGTTTGCTTTGTTCTGATTCAGGGATTAATATGATACAATGTTGCAGTTTCCCCTTTGTTCGGTTTGTGTTCACACTATAAATAGGCTCTGTTGCTTCTTTTTTTTTAAGTTGTAGGGGATTGGGGGTGCGTGAACCCGGTCGGGATGTAGAAGGGGGCCTAAAAAGTTTGGGAACCGCTGTACTAGAGTGTCTGTAAGGATCCTATCATGTAAGAAAACTACTCAAATAGGGTTGTTGAAACATTATATAGATGAGGGGCAGTTTTTAAAATATGCCGCTGAACAGGCTTAATCTCAACGAGAATATTTCGTGATAAATAAAGGAACCTCTTTCCTACTGACGCCCTTAAACAATAAAATGTTTGTAAGTTAATATTACCCAGTGTATGGGTAGGTAGCCCACATGTACATGTATGTGCATGTGTGGATGTGTATATGAATGCATGCTGTATGTATATGTTTCAGTACTGCCTGTAGAGTATATGTACATGAGTTTGGCTTCACCGTTGCTCACATTGTGTGGGCCTACTTGAAGTAGTACTTGCAATATTGTGGCCTTCTGTACCACTATGGCTGCAAGTTGATCTGGACTCTGGTACATTCCAGAGTCAACCTGACTTGGTCCATGAAATCCTGCTTGTACTCAATTGTGTAGCAAGGAGGGAGAAGTGAGGTTACTTTCTTATGGGTGCCAGCCAATGTGCGAAATCCCTGATGGAAATTGGGGGGTTCCCCGAGACATAGAGATATACATAAAACCATTAAAATTAAAAGGAAGAAGTATTGTTTCGAAAAAAATAAACCAGGAGTGGTGGGGCAGGAAGACGAAAGCAAGACACCAGTAAACGGAGGGAGGTGAGGGAGCAGGTAAAGTTGACCAGAATCCGAGCAGCACACTATCCATCTTGGGCAAGCATCCAACAGGCTTATGCAAGCAGTGCCAGCGGCCAGACACAGTGCAGCGTGTACATGTCCTGTAGGAGGTATGGAGCAGAAAGAGAAGTGATGTTTACGAAAAAGAGGAATGTGGGATGAGCAGAAATATCAGTGAGGCATGTTTTGGAGTATGGAAGTCAAGGAAAAGGAATAATATCTGTTTGACTTCTTGAGAGACTGGTTGAATAAAAATGATCTAGTAGGCAGATGGCACAGTAATGGTCTATACCCAGAGGGGGCAGCAATGCGACATATCGGATGCCGGCTGACTTAAAACCCAACGAAGAAGAAGACTCCCAGAATGGGGGCTCTTCCAGGAGGCGAGGACGTCATCAGTGTGCGACGAGACCAGAGAAAGAAAGTTTGTTGGAAAAGTGGTGGAGTACGAGAACAGAACAGAATTGTGTGGTTGAGCAACAACTGTACCGTGAATGCAGATATCATGGGGGATAGTTCAGATGGTGAGAATGATAATATGGCATGGCAAGAAGCTAACAGAAAGAGGAGAAAGGGGAGCGGCAGTTCAGGCCGCTCCGGAAGTGAGTTTGGCGAAGAGAGTAAAAAAGTGAAGGCTACTAGATCAAGTGTGGGGAAGGAGGATGACTCAACTGAATGGAAAGTTGTGATTGCGTTTAAGAACGAAGGGGCCCATTAACACCCGTTAAAACTGACAAAGGCAATAGAGAAGGAAATAGGAAAGATTAAGTTTGCCAAGTTTTTAAGCAACAGGCGTCTTTTTATCTTTGCTACAGATCAAAGGCAACGAGAGAAGATCCTCGGAGCTGAAACTTTGAGTGGAGAAAGGATCAGCTGTCATATTCCTGGGAGCGTTTCAAAGCTGAGAGGTGTTATACAGGATGTGCCGTTGTCAGTGTCCATAGATGAGATCATTAAGGAAGTGAAAGGAGGAAAGGTAGTGAAAGCTTCCAGACTGCAAATAAATCGAAATGGAAGGAAAACTGACAGCCTATCAGTGCTGCTGGAGTTTGATCCAAGTGAAAAGATCTTGTCTAAGAAAATCAGAATAGGATATATGAGCTATGATGTAAAAGAGTTTATTCCAGCTCCTTTAAGATGCTTCAAGTGTCAAAGAATGGGACATACCGCAGGGCAATGTAAGGGGAAGCAGAGATGTGCAAGATGTGGAGGCGAGCATGAATACGGAAAATGTGGTCAAGATGTACTGATTGAATATTGTAACTGCGGCGGTGAACACAGCGCTGCTTTTGGAGGATGCCCAGTTCAAATACAAGCAAAAGAAGTGCAGAAATATAAAATACTTAATCAATTGTCTTATGCGGAAGCAGTTAAAAAAGTGAAGGAAAATGATAAAGTTACACCCAGGGAAAGCCACAGGAATGATATAAGAGAAGCTGGGATGAGACAACCTCCTGTGGACCTTCCCCCTGTCCTAGATCAGAGTCTAACAGTTAAATCCATGCATAAAAGAGATAAATGAGGACACGCTAATTGTAGATCAAATCTGTTCCGTGGCCTTCATCTGCAAAACTATGAATTTGGCAATTCAACAAAAAAGAAAAAGTGACAGAATAAAGACAGTCGTAGAGACAGCCATAGAGATACTGGGGATTAAAGAAGTTAAGGCTGATCTGATTCACAAGATGTTGAACCCTCCCAACTATGATGGACAGGCTCAGGGTGATTAACCTCATAATGGTGTTGCATATCCTACAATGGAATGCCAGACGTCTAATTGCAAATGACCAAGAATTCAAGAAGGTTGTAGCTGATCTGACACCAGATGTTATTTGCATTCAAGAAACTTGGTTAAAACCTCAGTTGGACTTTGTCATTTCAGGATTCAGCTCTGTCAGATGTGATAGAATAGGAAAACAAGGTGGAGGGTGTGACATTTATCAAGGATAACTTAGCATATAGAAAGATTAATGTTCCAGAACAGTATGAATGTGTTATGATAGAAGTATGTAGTCCAAGAGGAGATATAAAGTTAGTGAACTTCTATAATCCTTGTAAAAAGATATCTATGGAAATGTTTCACGAGATATCAGGAAATATTGGAAAAAGAGAAATTTGGTGTGGAGATTTTAATGCTCACAATACATTATGGGGAAGTGAGGTCACTGATACCAACGGAGGGGTAGTTGAAGAATTTATAGAGGAGAGATCATGAATTTGTCTTAATGATGGAAGCAGTACCAGGGTAGATGTTACTCGAAACTCAGTATCCTGCTTAGATCTTACATTAGTCTCAGGAAATATGAGTAATTTGTGTGACTGGAATACAATGAATGAATCTAATATAGGGAGTGATCACTGTCCTATATGGTGCTCATTCAATTGTGATGTCTTTACTCAGAAGGGTAATATAATAGAAAGATGGTGTTTTCCTAAAGCTAACTGGGGAACATTTAAAGAATGTTGTAGGAAGTCATGTGAAGAAATATCTATTGAGAATAATGTGGACAGCTGTTCGAGAGCAGTGACCGCTATGATTATTGGTGCTGCATCAATATGCATTCCTAAGAGTAAGGTGAATGGGAAAAAGAAAATGGTTCCATGGTGGAATGAGGAATGTAAAAATGCCGTCAAAGAAAGAAATCGTGCCGACAGAAAGTTAAGAAGTCTTTTGACCCAAGATAATCTGATCGATTATCAAAGAAAGAGAGCGGCAGTACGGAAAGTTATTAAGTCATCAAAGGAATGCATGGAGGCAATTCTGTTCAGCTATTGGAAGAGAAATAGAGTTACGTGATGTTTGGGCGATGATCAAAAAGATGAGAGGGAAAAGAAAATCAATTAAAATCCCAGTTTTGATAGACGGAGAATATCGGGCAATTACAAATGAGGAGAAAGCTGCGTTATTGGGGAAGAAGTTTGCAAATGTTCATAGCGGAAGTCATTTACACGAGAGGCACAGACAGAGAAAAGAAGACATTTTAGCAGCGCATACAGAAGTTAGAAAGAAAAAGGGCAATGAAGGAACACCCCTTGATATGGAGTTTTCAATACAGGAGCTGAAAACAGCGTTGGAGGGAAGTGGGTATACTGCTCCAGGTCAAGACCAACTATGCTACGCTATGTTTAGACAATTACCAGAAGAAGCCTTGGAAATCATTTGTAAATTGTTTAATATGATTTGGAGGGAAGGTGTAATGCCAAGCAGTTGGAAGAGTGCTTTGATTCTACCTTTTGGTAAACCTGGTAAAGACCTAGCGAATGCTGGCAATTATAGACCAAAAGCACTGACATCTCATTTGTGCAAGTGGATGGAAAAGATCATCACGAGCAGATTCACTTATTTTATAGAGCAAAGGGGCTTGCTAAATAAATCTCAGAATGGCTTTCGTAAAGGTAGATCGACACTGGACGCATTGATAAAAGTTAGCAACGAGGCAGAGAAAGCAATAAATATGAAGGACATTATGGCTGTCGTCTATTTTGATATAGAGAAAGCATATGACTCCATGTGGAGAGAGGGCCTATTGATTCAAATGCATAAAATAGGTATTAGTGGAAGGATGTATAACTGGATATTGGATTTTTTGTCTGGTCGATCATTCAAGGTAAAAGTTGGAGATGCCTTGTCTGAAGAATTTACTATAGTAAATGGGATCCCCCAAGGTAGTGTTATTAGCCCTATATTATTTAATATTATGATAAATGACGTCTTTATGGACATTGACAGAGATATTGGCTCCTTGCTATATGCCGATGATGGAGCAATTTGGAAAAGGGGAAGAAATATTAGACATGTGATCAGTAAAATTCAAAAGGCTATAATCAATGTTGAAAAGTGGTCGTATGACTTTAAGATGTCTGTTGATAAGTCTTGCTACATGCTATTTACCAGAAAGAGAAATATAAGCAATACTCATCTGAAATGATATGGACAAAGTATGGAGAGGGTGACAGAGTTTAAATATTTAGGCTTATGGTTTGATGAAAAATGTTTGTGGAGAACTCATATTAAGCATATTGAAACTAAATGTAAAAAGGTGCTCAATGTTATGAGAGCAGTTTCTGGACATCAATGGGGAGCAGATAAACGGTCACTAATGCACATCTATAGGGCTATTATACGAGCAGGTATAGATTATGGATGTATGGTTTATGGAACAGCTGCCAAGAGTACATTACTAGCATTAGATAGAATTCAGTTCAGAGCTCTAAGACTTAGTGTAGGTGCAATTAAATCTACCCCAAACAACGCACTTCTGGTAGAAGCTGACGAACTGCCATAAAGCCTAAGACGAGCAGAACTAGCTCTGGCATATTGGGTGAAGTTAAAGGGATCTGCAGAGGAACTTCCCGTAACAAATGTGCTGTATGAATGCTGGGAATACACCCAAAGTAAAGGCAAAGGGTTTGGTTGGACAATCACTGCAATAGCCAAAGAATACGGGTTCACTGGGTTCGAGTATGGGCCCAATGTAATGAGGGGAATGTTCCTCCGTGGATACTACCAGTGCACAATGTGGATTTAACACTCATAGAAGAGAGGAAGAAATGGATGGAAAGAAAATGGTATGACATTGGACATCAGACTCAAGTATACATCAATAATAAGTATTATAACTATATGCAGATTTATACAGATGGATCTAAAGATAACGGGAATGGACACGTGGGATCAGGGGTATTCATACCAGAATTTACTGTGACAATATGCAAACGAATTAATGACAGATTGTCTGTCTTTACAGCTGAAATGATTGCAATAATCTTGGGACTGCAATGGGTAGAAGAGGTCCGGCTGAGAGAGTGCTCATCTGTTCAGATTCTGCTGCAGCTTTAAACAGCCTGAAGACAAAACTAACAATAAGAGAGGATTTAGTGATGGAAATATCTCTGATCATGTTGAGACTTCAAAGACTGGGAATTAATGTTCCATTTAGCTGGTTCCTGCTCATGTAGGTGTGGAGATATGATTGCAAAGAGAGCACCAACACTAAAAGAAGAGGAGATATTGAAAATTCCTTTTGGAAAGGGGGAAGCTAAAGCATTAATAAGAGAGGCAGGACGGGAGGTATGGCAGAAGAAGTGGGACAACGACAACAAAGGAAGACATTATTATAACATTCAGAAATCCATAAATGTGAAGACATACAAAGGGAAGTATAGAAGAGAGGAGGTCATAATAGCAAGGTTAAGGTTCGGACATACAGGACTTAACTCAACGCTGTATTTAATGGCACAAATGGACTCAGATAAGTGCACTGAGATTACTGAAGACGTGGAGCATGTTGTCCTGAAATGTCAAAGATACAATTCAGACAGGAACATCTTGAAGCAAAAAATATGTCAGTTGGGACGGAAGTGGAGTTTGGAGGGAGTTCTGGCAGCGGACGGAGAATGGCGGGAGTGCTGCAGAGCACTGTTGCGATTTCTTAAAGAAACGGGATTAGACCGCAGGATTTAGGTGGAAACAGTGAAGAAAAGGTTACCCTGAAACTGCACACTCCGGTACAGTAGGTGGCGGTATGCACCTATACAAGTTGGTTGCGACCCGCCAATCAAATGTAAAGAAGAAGAAGAAGAAGAAGACTCCCAGAATGCCATTGTGAACTGTAGCAACCTCGACGTAGCTCAACCTAATTCTCCCTTGGTCGTTGTGTCAGGCGACATGGCGATTTACAGTAAATATCTGACAGCAAAGAACTCCTCCATAGCAGGCTGTATTCTGCTGGTTTTATACTTGCTGAAACGGAGAAGACGGACGGTCAAACGGGACGGGTAAGTGTTTCATTGAAACGCAGAACACGCTGCTTTCAGGTGAGTTAGTGAAAGCTCTCTGGATGCTAAGTAGCAACTGCTAGCTCCCGTTCTGACAGCAGGTGACTGCGACCTGCCGCTGGGACAAGCTACACTTCATTTCGCTTCTTCTTCTCCGCAGCTCCCTCACTCATCTGACCGGCTCAAATACCAGTGCACCGTAATATGGCGTTATAATAGGAATGTGAACGCTATTAACGTTACTGCATGAACACCATGAACGGCAGATTAGTGATAACTTTGATTAAGTTGGGTATTTTTAATGTATTTGTTTGAGTATCTCTGATCACTCTAAAAGGGATTCTCGTTTGGAGAGAATAGAAAAGCCTAACTCTATTTTAGAACTAGGACTTCACGAGGTAAAAGAGAAGCTGAACATGACCCTGAGCCTGTTGTGTCAATACTGTTTGTAATTATTTGTATCTGCTTTTGTTCGGATTGTTCTGGGCCGTCTGAAATAGGCCATTATTGTAGCTATTTGCTCATTTGTGTGGAGAGTTATGCAACTGTACTTCAATCTGTCTGTGCGAATCAGCTTTGTAAAAGTATAAAAAGTCTCAATGCGTACTGAAAGTTGTAAATGTTTACATAAACCTGTAAACATGTGCATAGATCTGAATGAAAAATAAGTATTTTGCTGGAAATGCATATAGGTCATCAGTTGTGTGAGTGATTTGTCTGTACCACTCACTAACCTGTAGCCTGTGTGATTTCATTGTTCTTTCCTTGCAGCAGAAAAGGAGGTTCAGATATAGTTCTGAACAATGAGGTATGTAAATGTTTCATGTCTGTCTAAAGCAGATAAAGTTTCCATAAAATGTGTCCTAAATTGTTTGCTGTAGTTGTATCACAGCCCACCTTTGTTCTGTCTCTTCATGCAGAAAGATGGAAGAAAAGACCGTGCAGCAGTGGACAAGGCTTTCTTCTGCCGAATCTTCCAGATTCTGGGGATCATGGTACCTCAAGTTTACTGCAAGGAGGTATGACATTGAACTCTCTTCTTACTACAGGCTCCGGTCACTAGGACCTGACCTATAGGCCGGGGGCTTCACACCCACTGCTCCCAAGCTGATGGCCAGAAACAAACAAACAGAATCAGAAGGAAGGAGATGCAGGCAGAGGCTCACTGCTGCTCACTGCAATGGGTCATACGGGATCATTGATAATAAGGAGGGATTGTTTTCAGTCTAAACATTGTTTATTAAAAAATCTAAAAAATAAGAACATTCATGTATGTACCTTATGACTTATAGTTACGAGGGGTAGGTGAAGAAATCGATAGAGCATAGTATCGCCATATTTTGCCCGAAGAACTGAAGAAGCTGATCTCTATCATTTATCGTTTCAGCCTATACTCAGTAAAAAATATCCGACCTGAATATTGGCACTGATGCTTTCTAGGCGCTAGACTAATACGTGTACACTGTGAACAACAAATCAGCAAGAGAAGAGCTAGTAATCTTAGTAACGGTCACAGCTGTTGTTATACAGTACGGCACCGTAATAAGAAGATCCACTAGATGGCAGGAGGGACTGGAGGAAAAAAGACGAGGAAATCTTTCTTTTGAAAAGTTGAAATCGAAAGTTTATTTTGATAGATTTCCCATTTCGGGTCAAAATCATGTCACCCCAAGTTGTGAGGGCATTAAACCAATGATCTGTTACACTTTAAGATTCAAGACAATGGCCTATCCTTCAATGCTGAAAACACCTTTTTGGAATAAAATAATCTAAGTTGTGAAATTATTGTTGAAAGTTGATTTGGGGAATCATTTTATTCCATAAAATCCGGATGTTTTTTCTCTTTGAAGTTAATAATTCAGCGTTTAACCGTTTCCTGACAGTACATCTTTTTGACTGATTTAACAAGAGGAGCCTGAGAAGAGCTAAACGGATTTTAAAAGACTAAACCATCCACAACGTGATCACCTGCTGCTGTCTGGAAAGAGATGCAGAAGAAGCAGCTGTCTAACCTGCAGACTTCAGATCAGCTTCTTTCCTCAGGCTGTGAGACTCCTTAACTCATCCTCTACCCTCCATATATCATTTAGTTTTCCTATGGAGCATAATGGGACAACAATTTGAAATTAGTTGTGCAACCCTGCTGTGCAATGACAAACAAAAAAACTTTAACCTTAAAGCCGGCCCACCTAACTTGAGCCTGAACCAGAGTTGTTGCTAACTTCAAGGCTAACGGCCGTCACTGTAATCAGCTGAAAGCTGGCCAGACGCTGGACCTTGGCTTGTGTCTTAGAGTTAATAAATACACTCTACACACACTTCACAGCTATAATGCTACTGTTGGCTTCATACTCGCTCTCACACACATGCTCTTTCTCTTGACTGGACATTCGCTACAGTATATCAGGCAGACACACAGCTGACAACCTCACAGCTATTAGCAAGGTGGCTGCATGTGTCCACAAATATGCAATTCCTTATGTAACATTGTGTCTGCTGACTGTCCTGTACGGGTGAACTGGGGGCGTGTGCGTACAGTGCAGCTGGCAGTAAAGGATGGACCTGCTTGCGCATGGAGTTCTCGTTGCAGTTGGAGGGCTTGTTAGGCAATCCTGCATGCAAGGCATGAAAGACTGCTTCAGATTATAAAACATTCAATTTGATGTTGGGGAAAACAATATACCAATATAGCATTAAAAGTTGTAGGTTATAACTCAAATTCTCTTGGAGACTTGCTAAAGCAAGTGAAGACAAAGCTGTTCAGTTAATTTCTAATAGGCCCATAGCCATTGAACAAAGACTATTTATTATCAACTAATTCATTTTCACTTTGTTTTAATCATCTATAGTGGTGATTTGCATAAAAACATACAATTCGAATTGTTTGGAAATGACATATTCTGTTTGTGTTGCTAAAAATAAGCCGCTTAGAGCTCGTGTTAGGAAGTTAAACAGCTCATCATCCAGCTCTAATATCGATTTATGTTGCTGTCAAAACATCTCTAACAACTTTCTCATGGAAACAACATTTTACAAGATTACATTAGAACACATCATAATAACGTTATAATTTACTTTTGTCCAATACTCATTTTTACTGAATGGAGCTTGAACGCACCACAATGTAACTCAAAGGAACCTCCATACGGCTTTTTCCGGACTCCCTGGTCATTTCTATATCCAAAATGCTCTCACATTGCTGAGTTGAGGCTCTTTTTGGCGGGTATAAGGCTGGAGTGTTTGTTCCCTCTGAATGTTTACATCAGTGTTTCAGGTGATTGACACGACTCTCTTCAACACACAAAACAAACCGGTGTACCTACACGTGTTGTGTGAGAGGAGATTTCACCGCACGCACAAACAACGTGTCTTAATGCAGAAAACAGGAACTCATAGATGTCGAAGCTTCTTCACTTCTTATGGCCATGAAACCGTGACTTTTATAACTGCAGTTACTGCCAAATCGCTTGATCCCTACATCCCTAATAGCAATTTTAATAGTTTATATAATAGAAGATTGATACTTGGCGCTCATGCATCCATACAATATTGCCATGCAAAATAATGCGATACTATGGTGAATCGATTTCCCCCCCGACAGAATAATGATATTGGAGGTAAAAAAAAAAATGCTAAAACAAAGTCAAGGACAAAAACTATATTTGTTTGCTTGTTTATAAATTTAATAATTTGAAGACACAAGTATTAAGTTTCACTTACAGCCCTAGCCAGATTATAAACTCTAATATCCAATTAAATAAAAAAATAAGAGCGATATCTATGAGTAAAAATCCCAAAACACATTGTATGCCTTCAATTTGAACCCACTCAGAAGTCAGAAAATTAAGGACATAAAGAGCCAAAATTGAATTCCAATTTTAAGTTTTGAGTCACAAATTGAGTCAGTACAAATCAAGTATTGCCTAGGGCAATATATTTGTTTCAACTCTTCAGTTGAAATAACAAACGATTGGGATACATTAATATCCGAGTACATTTGGAAAGGGAAAAATAGAATGATGAAATTTCAAACTCTTCGATTGGCGAGCACCAAGGATAGAAGTTGCACTTTACTGCCTACAGAACTATTAAATATCAGCCAACTGAAGATCTCGTTTTGTTGTTCTGATGATCAAGCAAGATGGAATCAAGAATATGTCCAGGACCCATTCAGCCACGATAAATAATTTAAATTATTCGATTAAAGACTTGATGGAAACGGGTAACTCATTCATTAACCTGTCCCTGAAAACATGGTTAAATATTCTCACTAAAAGTGTAGAGAGATAAATATTCCCAAATGGGGCTCCCTTGACTTTACCCCAAACAAATTGGTCGTGAGATATAAGCTATGGGCTAGTCGCCTTTCCTCATACTTCACCTTTTTAAATTGCGGGAAGTTGTTTAAATAATAGTGCCTTTTTATTTATTTCTTCAGGTGTGCCATCACATAAACAGTTAAAAACCACCCATTGAAGGTTTATATTAGGAAGAGGAAAACTCTAAAGGGCACTACGTCTACATAAAAGCGAGTATTTACGTATGGTCTTGTCCAAGTAGATTATGTAGATTTTAGCGTAAGATTTAGACAGAATTAGTGCTTAATTTTCAGACAGAAAATGCTTTTAATTGGGGTTAATTTATTTTTGAAATACTGAATGAGTGTATTTGCCAGAAAGGCCATTACAAAGAAATTGCTTCAACCAGACACCCCATCTATAAGAACGGTATGATATCATCCATGAAATCTTTATAATGGAAAGAATCCTCTTCTCCATGGAGCTTCAGGAAAATCGATTTGAATACATTCGGAAGAAGTGAAGCATGAATATCTCCTTGAAATGCCTAATGCCGTGTTCACACCGGTCGCGTTGATTTTTTGACGCGCGTCGAGATTACATACAAAGTCTATGCACAGACGCGATGAGACTGGCGCGCTGCGATTTTGCGATGGCGCGGCGCGTTGGACGCGTTATTGCAGTGCGGTGGACGCGTTGGACGCTGCAAAATCGCCAACGCGCGAGTTGAAATTTTTCAACTTCAGCGACATAATCGCGTGACGCTGTGGCGCGATAGCCTATCAGCGTTGAGTTGCTCCCCCTGTCATCACTGGCTTCCTGCCGTTGTTGAATCAGGAAATAAATCCTGTAGCCGTCTGTGTTCACCCAGAGCGCTACGATACCTCATATCAATAGAGACCGGACCAAACTATGTGTATACATGTGTGTGTGTGTAAACCATACGGTACAAACAATGAATAGACGCTGCCGTATTTACGTCTACGTGACGTTATTGAGTGCTGGTGGAGCTGCTACGATGTTAGCATAGCCTAGCACCGATCCATCAGAGCTCCATTGAGAAGACCAGTAGCCTACAAATCGGTATCATTACGTAGTTATTTCGGAGTCCCTTTTTGTCGGAGAAGACAAGTACAAATCGGCATCATTACGTAGTTATTTCAGAGTCCCTTTTTGTCGGTTTATTGCCGTTGAATCACAGCCAAATCAGTTTATTTTGTGTTCCTACAGCTGTAGTAAACAGCGACCGGTGGCTTGCTAGACACGGTGAATACAGCTCGATACAATCCACGGAGCTCCTCTGAACAATATTATGAACCACACATGACGGCGTTTGGCATTCCGATGTTTGAGGGACTTCCACAACACGTACAAAGCAGCAATTGTCCTTATTCCTTTCACGGTTGACAGCGGAAATAAATGGCGGCCATGTGAACGGCTTCCAGGACGATAAACCACGCCCCCTCTCCGGCGCTACGAGATTTTGCGGCGTTTGGTGTGAACACGACCGGCGGCGCGTTGGACGCGATTGTGCAGTGCGTTGGACGCTTTTTTGCAGTGCGTCAAAAAATCAACGCGACCGGTGTGAACGCAGCATTAGTCAGCATTAGTCATTCTGACTGGTTGTACAGACAGCAGAGTCCTTTAGCACAGATACATCAGCTCCATAACCCGAGGTCACAGGCTCCTCTGGCTTCATTGTGTCTTATCCGAACACCTCAGTAGATATGAAGGGTTGGATGATAAAGGACCTAATGATCTGCAGTATTTTACGGCCTCTCCCAACTCTCCTCTACAGACTGGCTACCTTATCCTTATTGCTGCCATGTTGGTGACCAGGACCTACTGTGACGTATGGATGATCCAGAACGGCACCATGATCGAAAGGTCAGAATGGCTTTGTGCTTCCATTATTGTTCAAAGCTTTACATCCAGATTTTACAATTCATGACCATAAACGTATATTAGAGGTTTAAGTCACCAAATAGCAGCCATGACAACCATATCAGTCCTTAATGTTAAATATATCCACATCTGACTGACCTATATACATACATATACCTATACATAGAACTATATACATACCCATACATAGAACTATATACATACCTATGCATAGAACTATATACATACCTATACATAGAACTATATACATAACTATGCATAGAACTATATACATATCTATACATAGAACTATATACATACCTATACATAGAACTATATACATACCTATACATAGAACTATATACATACCCATACATAGAACTATATACATACCTATACATAGAACTATATACATACCCATACATAGAACTATATACATACCTATACATAGAACTATATACATACCCATACATAGAACTACATACATACCTATACATAGAACTATATACATACCCATACATAGAACTATATACATACCCATACATAGAACTATATACATACCCATACATAGAACTATATACATACCTATATATAGAACTATATACATACCTATATATAGAACTATATACATACCTATATATATAGAACTATATACATACCTATACATAGAACTATATACATACCCATACATAGAACTATATACATACCTATATATAGAACTATATACATACCTATATATAGAACTATATACATACCTATATATAGAACTATATACATACCTATACATAGAACTATATACATACCTATACATAGAACTATATACATACCCATACATAGAACTACATACATACCTATACATAGAACTATATAAATACCCATACATAGAACTATATACATAACTATACATGGAACTATATACATACCCATACATAGAACTATATACATACCCATACATAGAACTATATACATACCCATACATAGAACTATATACATACCTATACATAGAACTATATACATACCCATACATAGAACTACATACATACCTATACATAGAACTATATACATACCCATACATAGAACTATATACATACCCATACATAGAACTATATAAATACCCATACATAGAACTACATACATACCTATACATAGAACTATATACATACCCATACATAGAACTATATACATACCTATATATAGAACTATATACATACCTATACATAGAACTATATATACCTATACATATAACTATATACATAACTATACATATAACTATATACATAACTATACATATAACTATATACATAACTATACATATAACTATATACATAACTATACATAGAACTATATACATAACTATACATAGAACTATATACATAACTATACATAGAACTATATACATACCTATACATAGAACTATATACATACCTATACATAGAACTATATACATACCCATACATAGAACTATATACATACCTATACATAGAACTATATACATACCTATACATAGAACTATATACATACCTATAATAGAACTATATACATAACTATGCATAGAACTATTTACATACCTATAATAGAACTATATATAACTATATACATAACTATGCATAGAACTATATACATACCCATACATATAACTATATACATACCCATATATAGAACTATATACATACCCATATATAGAACTATATACATACCCATACATAGAACTATATACATACAGTGCAGCCTTGGACAACAAGTGTCTTGCTCCTGATATATTTCTAAGATGAAAAGAGACAGTTTTTGTTGTATTGGTGCTTTGGAAATGTAGTAATTAGTAGCTTAAGCAATGAAAGCTCTGGGTTTAGATGTCACCTGCTTTATATAGTTGGCTGTCTCTGCCAAGTGGTCTTTATCTACATGGTTCATATTTCGGTCAAGGATGTAAAAAGGATACATAGAGATATTACAGATACAGATTTTTTCCAGTAATTGCCAAATACCAACAATCTGACAGCTTCATCCTTCACCCTTATCAATTGATTTTTGTAAAGCATGACAATGATCTTATCATTGTCCTGTGCAAGTTTTAAGTCATAGTAGCAAGCCTTTAAAAAGCCAATGCAGTGAAACTATTTCTCTTATGTGGGATTGTATTGAAAATGGGGGGGGGGGGGGGAATCATGCATCTGTGTGACTCTTTGCAGGAAGTGATGACTTTGTTTTGATTCTCCACAGCGGTATTATAAGCAGAGACATCAGTCTGTTCAAGAAGCACTTTTATTCCTACATATCAGTCATACCAGCGGTAACTGTCCATCAGGGTTTCATAGACGTGAACAGCAAGCCTTCTAACGCTAACACTGCCGTTTAACAGCCTGCTCAGTAATAGTGCTCTGTCATCACTTACTGTCTGAGGTCCATACACTTCTTCCAAGCCTTAACACTGACCACTGTGTTTCATCAGCTGGGTAGTGTTTAGAGCTTACATGAACTTAAAAACATTTGCACATGGAATTCCATTCAATTTATGTGTTTCTATTTTTTCTGAAATTAGAAATGAATTTGCAATTTTAATTAATACTGCTGATATTAGTGAGAACCTATTTCAGGAATGATGTTGTTCCTGTATCTAATTAGATCATGAAACACTGCAGAACAATGTAAAATACCAGTACCATATCTAACTTCTATAGATTAGTAATGGTAGACAGCGTCTATTACAAATGCCTTCCTTGTGGTATTAAAAATGTTACATAGCATGTTAACTTTTATCAGCTGGAAAACCACAAACTTGAATCTATACTGCTGACATATGCATATGAATTAACAATACAGGTATATTGTATAATAATGTCACTATTTAATTGAGAATGCATAAAGCAGCAAAGTTGTCTTAAAAGCATCCTAAAGGTAAACTGCGTGTTACTCCAACGGCACTAACCAGATCTGTTTGAGGGATTTAACAATTCAACTGAATGAATTTGGAGAATATGATGTCAATCAAACAAAAATTCCATTTATTATTAAGACAAACCCAATGACAAGTTTATTCTTTTCACCATATTATCACAGCTGCCAATATGCAATAGACTGTGAACATACAGCTACAGTCATACTGTATCAGATTTAACAGTAGTTTTAGGCTTCACATGAAAGGATTTGAAGGCACCCTTGTGAATGGCTCCACATCTGTCCAGTATTTGTCCAAAAAGTCAGCGTGCAACATAAAGAAACAAGATGGGCGTACGTCATTTGAATGGTATTCCTGAGTTTATCTGTCAGGACTCCACTGTTACTCTCTGTTAAGCAAGCTGCATTGGTTCCAAAGGAAACTGAAGTTTATCAATATTATATTATTATTATTAAATATATTATTCTGTTTATCCCACTGACTCCTTAGAAATGTTTGCTCATCTCTGTGCATGTTGTGGTTTGCAGTGCAATTATCGGTCGCTCGCCAAAAGATTTCAAGGCCTACTTGTTCAGCTTTATCAAATTCATGCCACTTGTAAGTGTGTTTTTTTTTGTTGACTTTTAAAAAGAAATTGTCACACTTTGTATGCTCTGTCACAAGTGTGATCTTATTGCTCTCTATGCTTTCTATGATTCTGTAGTGCAGTGTCAGTCCGTACTCCTGCACATAGTTTGGGGCAGTTAAATCTTCTGAAGAGTGTACAGAGGAGACCTGATGTGAAAAACTCTGACACTTCTGTTTTCTACTGTGTAATTACTAATTCTGTGGTGATGGTTAATTATTTTCATTTAATCATTTAATGCACTTAAAGTACAATTTAGCATGGTTATTATTTTTGATCTAACATGAGCAGTCTATTACTGTATTGCAAATGTACTTTTGTACCCCTCAATGTTAAATAAGGCTGGCTATATTCTATATTTTTTTTAATTGTCAAAAAGTGTTTGTGGTCATGCTGAACATGTCAGTGTAGCTCATTGACGTGTGTTTAATGGAGCACTATGGTCTCCAAGAACCACACAAATGCAGAGAAGTTCACACATGACCAGCAGTTTGTCAATCAGGTTCAACAATTTCTATACAAATATATGTATCAGCATATGTATGCTGATACATATTTGGATGCATCAGCATCCAAATATGTTTTTGATGGAAATTTCTATTCTTTTGAAATCCATATTTTTAGATTTCTATTGCATTTATTTAGAACGAGGAATATTTGTGTGTGCATCAGCAGTAAATTTGTCAATATTTTTGTAGAGAATCATTTCTATACAAAATACATTTGTGAATCCTTCTGTGCGTTCATCTGACCGCATATATTCACCGTTGGTTTGTTGATCATTAGAAAAACATAGATTATCTCCAGCCTAATTCTTTCAATTGAGTTAGTCTTGCTCTCCGACTAAATATTTAGCTTTTGCATGTTTTCTTCATTCCCTGTCCTATGCTCAGCATGAATACTATAAGGATTGTAAACCCTGTCACTTGCACAGCAGTACTGAAGCAAAGAGCTGTTAGTGAGAGATGGATGTTTGTTAAGTGTGACTCGGTCATTTCAGATAGCCTTGGTGAACAACTTCCTGAAGTTTGGTCTGTACGAGCTGAAGCTGAGGTTCCGTGAGAGGCTCACTAAGAACTTGTATGACCAGTACCTGCAGTAAGTACCACAGCAATACTACAGCTGCTTTCCCATCATATGCCATCTTCTGATAATCATTTCATCCTTTCTGTCATTTATCCAATGAAGCAATAGTAGGCGTACCTTGCACGGCAGCTGGATTCTCACACAAATCCATTTAGTTACAAAAAATAGTAATGCGTTTGTGTGAAACACAGTGAACCATTGTGTTTCACACAAACGCATTACTATGTTGAAAGCGGACCAATCAGCATCCTCTTAGGAGGAGTTACAGGCGTGCTTTATGTGTGTGTGACGACACAAAGAGTCTGTTAAGTGCTGTAGTAGCATCACTTATATCTGACCTGGAAAGTATTTCTTCATTAAATAAGTGCAAAAACCCCCATGGAAGGGTTGTCGATGGAACAGATGTTGGGCTTGGAGTTTGATTGATAAAGTGGTTGTATCTGATTGTATAATAGGCTATAACCTATTTTACATTTTATTATATTTGATCTGATTGGAACAAAACACAGGGGTCAGCAATTTTAAGATGAAACATATATTTGAAGACATGATGATAAGATCACAGTCTGACTCTGTAATAATGTGTTGGGTGATTTAAGGGTTCAAATACAGTGGATTTTAAATGTTGGACATATATCTGGATCTTGGCTGAACAGCATCCACTGGTTTTATTTCAGCTACTTCAACAAATGTAATATATTTAAATACAGTCACTTGCAAAAAGAAGTACAAGCAGAGGTTTTATTCTGAGTTCAGGGTGACTTGACGTATTTGAATGTGACGGCAAAAAAATGCAGTTCATAAAAATGACACATATCAGTCAAAGCAGTAACTTTAGTTATAAACATGTATCCAGTGGATATAGTAGAATAACAATGATAAAAGCAGTATGCACTTTGATACGGTCTGATTTAAAGAGGAAAGAAAGCAGCGCGTCCGGCTCTGCAAGAGAAAGGAGACGAAGAGAAGCTCGGGTTGTTTTAAGAAAACCTGTTGGGGATTAGGTAAGGTTCATAAAGCTATGGCAACTGAGCCAGAGTTTAAGCTGCCTCCCTCTCTGGATTTGAAAACCCTCATTTCAAGGTTAACTTTCTTTCTGGAACAGGGCCCAGTGCACCTTATCACATGTTTACCACTGAACTGTGATGAGTCTGGTGGTGTAGGGTCATGCTTTGTGATTTTAAGTTTGTGTGTATAAAATGGTGACTATTTAAACAAAGATGCAACAAATGATACAGATAATACAACATTTTGAGACATAACAAGCAGAGGTTATGATTTGAATTTGGTGAAGAGTTTTTGTTAGTTGGAGAACTTTGTATTCCCATTTCATATTTGCATGCATTTGTGTGCATGTATGAAAGTGTGTACAGGAATAAAATGCATGATAAATAAATTAGGCCGCGTTAAGCTCAGCCAGTGAGGGCTAGCGGGGGTCCACCCTGTTGGTTGTATTACGCTTCTTGTCTTTCACCTTTGGGTCTCATTGCCTTGGAACGCCCCCAGACCTTCAGAATGGAGCTGGTCCGTTGCGGGGTTTCCTGACCCTCTGGGAAGTAGCCAGTCAATTACAAGTGAATTATTGTCATTGTCTTTTCTTTCTAGTTTTCATGTCATTTGAGGGGCCCTCGCCCATGTTGTTTCATGCCAGGCCAAAACTTAACAACATATAATAGATGTAAATGAAATGCACAAAGAAAGGGAAGGTTGGTATAATGAATAACAGAAAAGACAGATTAAAGAGAAAACGTTTATGCATGTGTAGTGTTACGGTAGAGTCGCAGTAATGATTTGTATTTATGTTGCAGGTCATGTTATAGAGGAAACTCGGCTATAAACCCAAAACGTCCTGTTTGATCATGGTTTCGTGGGCGGGAGAGCTCTGTATACAGACAGATTTCCATCAAAAATGTATCATTTGTTCCGTCATAGTCCGTTTTATTTTTACCGCTCATGCAAAAAATGATTTTTACGGATAATGCAGAACCAAAGGTCAGAAGGTGAGGTTTGACAGAAAACTTTAAGCCATCAACAACATCTGTTGAGGTTAGCACATTAAACTCTGGGTGACTTTGCACCTTCGGCGCTCGTCATCCGGACACCAGTCAATGAAGTTCTCTCTGTTTCTTTTTTCCTCACCATGTAAACGTTTCAATCCAGAAGCCAAAGCCTGACTGTTTCATAGTCGACTGAAATGGAGCTGCACATTGCAACATCAGGACCTATTCTATGGAGGGGTCATTCTATAATAACTGATCTCCATGTTTTTGATGTATTTGGAACTTGTGACAGATTATGCAGTTCTCACTGTTAAGTCACAAGGAGGCAATATGCTGTTGTGTGTTTCCTGGTTTTTTGAGTCTTCACCATGTGTTCTGGCTCTTCAGAGGGTTCACCTACTACAAAATGGGAAACCTGGACAACCGGATAGCCAATGCAGACCAGCTACTGACACAGGATGTGGAGAAATTCTGCAACAGTGTGGTGGACCTCTACTCTAACCTCAGCAAGGTACCACATTGTGTTGGCTTTCAAATTAATAATGTTCAAAAATCTTCTGACATATATTTCAATTATTGGAGTGGAGTGCTGTGTGAGTCTTTGTTATAGAATGATGTGAACTTAAGTGGCATCACCGCTCAAGCTCTCTGTGCCAGGCAGATTACCCTTTCTTCATGACGGACTACTTCATCACATATGATGTGCACACTGCAGGCCCAATGTTCCCCATCTCACCTTACTGCCTACCAAGCAACCCCAAATCTTTAAGTTCCAGAAACCACAGACTAGCATCCGTGTCTCCTGCTGCCTGGGAAAAAGCAATGCTAGGTTAGCCAAGCTGTTTTTGCCGGTACAAGGTTACGTGCTAATATCGAAGAGCTCCAAGTGTCTTGCTTTATTGTCACATAATTGATATTATGAGCAATATATACCAGCTGAGTTTGAAAAAGAGCATCATTTGTAAATCTGTCTGTCCTGTGTGTCCTTCAGCCTCTGTTGGATATCGGTCTGTACATCTTTAAGCTGACAAGTGCCATTGGTGCTCAGGTAAGAAGGTTATCTCCTGCATGATCTATTGAGTCTATGGAAATGGAACGATACCATGCTCCTAAGATGCTCTCAAGAAAATGGTGGAATTTGAAGGGTTTGATAACTACATTGTAATAAGGTTGTAAAGGAGCTCAAACAGGCTAAAGTAACATTTGTCATAAATAACTAACATTTAATAATTTTATTCATTCTACAAAAACTGACTTTTATTGAGCAAATTATTCTCATTGTTCTTAATTTAGAGTATTGACACTCTATATTGTTATGCTTCCATACTGACCTTTAAGAGTGAACAACTCCAGAGGACATGTGATTTCTTCTCTTTTTTTCCTTAATAGTTCATGGCCAAAGAATGTATATGGGATGGACACAGTATTCATCGAACCTCAATATTTTTACCATACAGTACAGCCCTAATACAGTTATGAAATAAATGACCCGTGGCTGAAAGTCCGTGTTGGATGTCATCACTTGCACCATCATTTCTTGGACATATCCAACCTATGGATGTTTGTCCAATAATTGCAGCGATTCTCTCGTCTTGGAATGACATATCAGATGGTTCTTGCCCTCATCCACCTGTTATCTACCCTTTTTTCTGATCTCTTATTCTTTTTGCCATAAACTTTACTCTCAAACCATTTCTTTTTGTACCGGAGCCACAGTCTGTATCGCACACACAACAGTCACTGCCTTGGTTATATAACTATACACATTCAAAACAGATTTTATTTCAATTTGTCAAATTTCAGACATATTGGGATCTATCGATGCCTTAAAGTTGTTCATCAATGCCGTGATTCTCTCACACATGAACTACTGTCTTACCAGCTGGACACAGACAGGTGGGCCACATTCAAATCAGTAGGAAAGTTAACTTCACAGCATTGTAAAATCTTCTGTGTCATTTTTTTAATTGATGTTTTTTAAACTGGGAAAACACAATGACATTTTCAGATATTTTACTTGTGTTTAGAATCTCTGTCATCGACCTGCCAGGAGCTGCAGATGAAAGTTAGCCTGTATGGCTTCATCTCGTATGAATCAGAGACAACTAAAATAAATACAACAAATCAAAAAATAGCAGAACTAATGGTATGAGCAAACGGTAATCGTGATCATAAAAGTTACACGAGCTGTGGCTACAGTCCGGATGTCTGCATTTTCAGAATGGGTATGCAGAGACTAGGAGACGGTAAAGGGATCAGTGGATTGCCAAAATATCGCTGAACTTCAATCAACTGTGTCGATCCTACAAGAACTGTAAAAGCTATATGTATAAATAAGCTGCCAAACAGGAAGTGACTTTGTTGTGTCCACCACCCTCCCCCACCTAGGGCCCAGCCGTCATGATGACCTACCTACTGGTCTCAGGACTCTTCCTGACCAGACTGAGAAGGCCCATGGGCAAGATGACGGTCACCGAGCAGCGGTACGAGGGAGAGTACCGCTTCGTCAACTCTCGCCTCATTACCAATAGGTAATTTAAACCAATAGGCATCAACTGCTCAAAAGCTATTACTGCACAGCTGTTTACTGTAACACTGCATTGATGTTTTTCTTTCCCTATAGTGAGGAGATTGCTTTCTACAATGGGAACACCAGGGAAAAGCAGACCATTTATGCCACATTCAAGAAACTGGTGGGTAACAGTTTAGCAGTTAGAATATTCTCCCCAAAGGGGCTGCATTAACCATTTATAGTATCACCTCTCACTGGTGTGGTCAAGAATGAGTTTGTTGCACCTGTAACCACACCATGTTATGGTTTCCCGGAGTTTACCTGTACATCACTGCAGCAACTGAGAAGTTAAACCACTGGAAAACAGGATTTCCAGTGGGTGTTAGGTCACTCCTTTAATTTGACTGCAGCAGGGCTTTGTTGTCATTTGGTATCAACCAGAGGCCTGTACTACGCAGCAAGTTCAACATACCCAGGATGTCTTTTTGTTATCTGACCTCACAAACCATAACAACTGCAATCATGCTAAACTTTCACCCAACGATGCTTATGAACTGAGCAACTCGACCCAGCTATGAGCACATTCACGTAAATGACTGTTTGCAGCATATTACCAATCACAAACATTTCTACTGTCGGCAAATGAAGAGCAAACTTTTAGACAACTACGAGGAAGTTGTAAACAAAGTCCTAATCCAAGTAAAAAGCATCTAGAGTACAATTGATCGGACTATAAAGGAAAGGCAATGCCTTCTCCGACATACTGCACGAGCAACACAAGTTTCAAGAAGCTGACAGTTAAGTGAAAATATGATAAAAGAGAGAGAACCATGCAATCATAGCTATCTACCCCGGTGAGAAGTACAGTACCGTGGTAACCCTAAATCCTGCTTCATACTACAGGCCTTAGGTCTATGACTAGCTGGTCAAGTCCTCTGCCTTTGAACCATTTCATCAACAACAACATTTCATGTTTTTATGAACTTGGACATACAGCTGAAAACATGATGCTGCCCCGTGGAATAAAACCTGTACAACAGTAGCTCTGGCTGCACAGGTTGCAAGAGGAAAGAGACAGGGAAACATCACAGAACTTGTTTCTAAAATGTGTTTGTACACGGGTGCTAGTATCGCTGTGTTTTCCCAACTTCAGAACATACTTGTGTTTTGTCTTCCAGGTGGACCACTTGCATAACTTTATCTTCTTTCGCGTCTCTATGGGATTTGTGGACAGCATAATTGCCAAGTGTAAGTAGATATATCTCTTTAATTCACAATATTTAGGTTGTTTCCCTGATATTTATTAATGTTCCTTGCTGTATCCGATGTGATTGGTAACAATAATAATAACAATTCATATTAAGTATCAGGACAAAATTATGAGCAAACAAAAACTAATATATAAATACATTAAAATAAATAAACATATTAGTTTAATGTATTTTCTGCAACTGGATTAGATTTTTCTGTGATATTTAAATGTGTTATGTATACCCAATTAATATTTCCATTTATTAACTATGAATAAATCGCTTCATTTTAGTAAGGCTCTTGTGTTAAATATAGAACATGTTAGCAATATAACATTTTATGTATTTGCACTTTTTAAATATCATGAATGCAGAGGCGTTGAAATAATCTGGTCCATTTATCATGCCGACTATGAAAATGTAATCTTTAACTACAGGAAGTAAACGCAAGACATGTCTCTGTTTCAGTGTTTTAAAAGGACATCAAACATTTTATAGCATAAATATGACAATAAATGTCTAATTATTGTCATATTCAACATCCTTGTCTCAGGCCACATGACAGGAATTTGATAGAATTTGTGTATAAGCAATAGAATGTATTTGAGAACCATATTTATACAATTATGCCCACTCAAAACCATAATTGTGTCTCTTTGTTCTCTGTTTCTTATATGTCCACATGCTGTTCCTGTGCAGACTTGGCCACTGTAGTAGGTTACCTGGTGGTTAGCCGGCCATTCCTCAGCCCATCACACTCTCGACACCTGCACAGCACACACTCTCAGCTGCTTGAGGTCAGAGAAAACACAC
The DNA here is from genome assembly GCF_949748355.1 of Melanostigma gelatinosum. Classification (NCBI taxonomy): domain Eukaryota; kingdom Metazoa; phylum Chordata; class Actinopteri; order Perciformes; family Zoarcidae; genus Melanostigma; species Melanostigma gelatinosum. Next base: position 2,132,080 of record NC_136653.1, read on the forward strand.
ACACACACACACACGTGTGGTAAAACAAAACTTGAAAATAGAATCATTTAAAAGGGTCAAAAACTGGAATGCTTTCCAAAAAAGATTATTCTAAGACATCAGTTTTGACTTTGAATGGAATTGATGGACGTCTGGCATTGCACACAACTGCATTGACACAGCAATGAGGTCATTTTGACAATAATAAACATATCTTATTACAGGAAAGCCATCGTAAAATGAAGAAACAAAAGTGGCTCCCTGGTAGAAAAACCCACATAAAGCTTTGGAGGTGCTTTGCAGTGATGTGTTGGAGCTCTGAGGTTTAATGGGATGGGACCTGTTTTGCCTGTAGGACTACTACCAGAGTGGGAGGATGCTCCTGAGACTGTCCCAGGCCCTGGGCAGGATAGTACTGGCTGGCCGAGACATGACCCGTCTCTCAGGGTGAGTGTTCCAGAACAGCACAGAAAAGATGAACATAAAATCATAAAAAGTTGACACTGATCTATAAAAAGCTCATTGGTCCATCTATCTGAATGTCCTATGTTGTGGAATATTTCTATGAATAGTCGGGAGAAGAGTGTAAAGTGTTTTCTTATCAATGTCAAATGAAACAGAGTCTGGATGAACGATCAAAGTTGTAATAGTCAATGTATTTGCTTGCAAGCAAAGAGAACACAGTCTCACAGATACATCACCGTCATCTGTTAGAGGTGCTCTAACGACACAGTTAAATGCACGGACATTTATACTCAGCCAGCATGCTGTTACCTTGCCTCGCAAACAAGAATAAATAATAGACAGAAGAAGAAAAACAAGTCAAGGCAGATGTTTTTCTTTGAAGCATAGTGTCCTGTCTTTACGATACCCTGAAGGCGCTTTATGGCCTGTTTACAAATCCCTTTATCAGTTTGCCCCACAATAAACCATGGAGACACCCAGTCAGACGCTTCCTTTGATGTCACTGTGACCTGGTCAAAGAGTTAAGTCACAGTATTGCAGAGACGGAATAAACCTGTGGACCATCACACATCATATATGCCTGCAGAGGGTCATGCCCTTCCGCTGATGCTCATCAAGGAAATACCGTAATCAAGGCCTCTGTGTGTGTCCCCGTCTTTAAAGACAGAAACAATGCACAGGATAACAAGATAACAAGACACCTGGCTTTAACCCTAAAGCATAAGACTCTGACATATTTTCCCATAACACCTATAAAAGTGAGTAGCCATTTCGATAGGATGGATCCACTTTTTAGTCGCTCTCCTAAAAGCTTTGCTCTGCTCTTTCTGCTGTCTCTCATACGGATCACTCTTTAGATTTCACTGTTAAAGCTCTGTTCATTCTTCATTTGTTCAGCCTCTTCATTCATTCAGTTTAAAGTAAGTAGTTTAGTTTTCAGTATGCAGCTTGCATTCTGAACTCTTGAGTTGTGTTGTGTGTGAATTATCGTCTTGACCAGTTCAGGTTCAAATGACTGAAGGCTCTATCTCTCTGAAGCAGAGGGAGCTTTCTTTACTGCCTTAACTGGCAGAATATAGAAGTCTTTACTCTTGGTTCCTAGCGATCGACACCCCACATGGGATCCAGGTCATGACGGGTCCAAATCATTTTCAGTCTGCAACAAAGGTCCGAAGGCTAGAATCAATGAAATCTACCGACCTCCAGTGCCGAAGTTGCCAGTTGTGGTGTTCTGCAGTGGGAATGGGGCTTGTAACCAGTCCTGTTGCTCTCATACCATCGTCATGGTGTTGATTCCTAACAGTCTGGTTGGATAAGTGAACTCTGGTAGCACAGTGGAAGTCAATTTCCAAGGATCGAGCTGGAAGCTGTACTGTCATACGCTGTACTGCCCACTTTCCTGGTAATGTCTCCATACTCTGCTGACCACACTCCCACCGAGCTACCATCCGAACCCCTTCGCCATCTTCTCTTTCTTTTGTCTGACACATTTTTCAAGATGGCTGTCAAGTTGAAATAAGGATTTATCTGCATTTCACTACAAAAAAAGAAAATAAGGTTGCAGCAGGCTGGAGGGAGATTGCCTGAAAGTATCCTCATTGCTGTTGACTAAATTGTGTCAGTCCATGAAACATAACAATATTAAATGTGATTTCTGTAAAAAGAAATGTTAAAAGAGCGTTGAAAGATAGCAGGTACTGCTCACCAATCTTTGAAGTGGTTACTTCTTCAGTCTGATCTTGATTGAACAGCTGATATGTGGTTCGTTCACATGACTTAATGGGACACTTGTTAGGACAGGGTGTCCAAGTTCTCTGCCGTCATTGAAGTTGTTGTTGAGTTATTCCACATCGGCTTGACTTGAATCTCCTCCACCCCTGGTGCCTTTTTCACTCCATCTCATTGCACGTTTGAGTTTACCAGGTCTGTGCAGCCTCCCCGTCTACTCACCAGCAGGTTGACAGCTCTGCTCCACACGAGTGTTCAAGACATACGGCGGCAGATCTGATGATGCATCCACTAAGTTGATTTAAACTTTGGCCGAGGGTGCTTTGTTGTTACAAGTCAACAACAAAGCCCCATTGGGGTTCCCGTCTAGCAGGGTTTCTCCCTTGTTGGCCATCTCAGCGTTAAGGTCCCCCAGCAGAGCTATAGAGCCGATATCTAGTTGATACTGATCCCGCACCAGCTCAACTTCGGCGACATTAAAAACACAGAGAGCATTAAGGACGGAAGGATTTATTCCATCTCCCTCGCTAATTACAAACGCACAAAGTATTTTTGTCTGCTTGTGTGAGGTAAATGCATTCACCAATGAAATTTTATGGGTTTTTTTTAAGGCAAGCTGCAATAACAATGCAGCCATTTGTACATTTCCAAGTGAATTTCACGCTTCAGAGATGCCAGCTGTTCCATCAAAACATAAGCAGCTCTGTAAGGAGAGTGCAGCAGCTACAGCCTGTGCACATTAGCCTTAGACTGGAAATACGACAATCTAGGAAGGAAACAATGAAAGATTACACTTCCTTCCAAATGAGACAGAGCTGGTATCTGTTCTGATGAATCGAAGTATTTGTGTATTTTTTCATCTTGCCCATCTATGTCCTCCACAGATTCACATGTCGTATCACTGAACTGATGAAAGTCTTAAAGGAGCTGAATGCTGGCAAATATGAACGCACCATGGTGTCCCAGCAGGAGAAGGGTACAGAAATGAGTTCTCATCTCAGATAACCGGAGCTGTGCAGACAAACCATTGAACACATTTTTTGGTTTATTTCATTCACTTTAGAATCCGACACTTCAGAGAAACTGGTGCCTGGGAGTGGTCAAATTATCATCAGAGATAACCTCATCAAGTAGGTCTCTTACTCTGCTCTTGGCATATTTTTTAGTTTTTTTTCAAGAGCTCTGGTTTAAAGCAACATGTTGTTTA